>NC_090654.1:204139084-204456584 GCF_040937935.1 Hyperolius riggenbachi | reverse complement strand
GCTGACGTCAGGACCATCAGCGTCACTCCGCTCGTTGCCATGGCGACGAGGAAAGCAAAACAAGAAAGGCTGCTCATTGCGGCAATTCTTGTTACTTCTGATCGCTGGAGGTGATTAGAAGTACGCATCAGGAGCGCCCTCTAATGGGCTTTCATGCAGCCAACTTTCAGTTGGCTGCATGCAATAGTTTTTTTTTTAATTAAAAAAAAAAAACGTCCGGTCGCCAGCCTGGCGATCTTAATAGAACGCCAGGCTGGTTAAGCCTTATTGGTGGTTGCAGTTCTTATGCAGCCTGAAATTTGTGAGTAATTCTCTTTACATATCTTATGCTGATAGTATCATATATTGCGCTATTGTCCCCTGGAGTCTTGTCTCCTTTGTATTTTCTCAGTTCATAGATTGCCTTGGCCCACCCCTCTCCTGATATATTGACTGGTCCTCCTAAACTGATTAAGGGCCCAATCCAATTTTTCTTCCTAAGTATTCTCTTAGGTGATATTTTCACATCTTAAAATAAAATGCCTTTTAAGCCACCAGCAAGTATGAAAATATTCACAATAATTTTGACAGTTCTTTTTCACCTACTTTTTAATACTTTTCAATTGCTAAGTGCTAAAAAGTTATTTTAAACAAGAGGAAAATGTATTTCCTAGGAGAAAACGTAAATTGGATCTGGTCCAATGTGATCAAGCATAATATATTCTTTGCTTGATCAGGCTACTATTGGCTCTCAATGTATTGTGAAAAGATTTTTTTTAATGAAAATCTTAATTCTTTAATGAGATTTGTAATAGAAAAACATGATTTTTTCCCCCCTAATCTCTTATCATTGTGAACCTTACTGGATGAATTAAGAAATTAGATATTGCATATAGATAGGGATAGTATTCCCTAAAAATGATTGAAATTCAGATTGGACATGTTGGAAAAAATCGATCTGACAGGTAAATCTGCCAGAAAATTGTATCGTGTGTACCTAGCATTAGTTGAAGTTTTGCAATGTTGGACAGGAGTTGGCAGATTAGTGATTCTCATTATGGAAAGCTGTATTTTGTACCAGTGTCTATATTTAATGTACACCATTGATTTGTATTATTAGGTAACCCATGTTTGTTTCTTACTTTGTACAGTGCCATGGAACATATAAAAGTCAATGATAATAATAAATAAGAAGTAATTTTTGGTACTAAATTGTAATTGAAATTTCCTACAAGGGCATATTTGAATTTGCCACTGAATTTTCCAATTGGTCTGATGAATGAACAAATGGGCAGGTTCCGCGAGTAGTTCTCACTTATCATCAATAGGAGACAGTACTAGGGGTGGTCCATGAGATGCAAATAATTTAAGTTGATGCAGCATTATGCAAATGTTGTATGCAAATGTATGCACATTGAAATGGACCATTCAAATTATACCTCAGCAGGATTTATTTGGTTCATGTTCAAGCTGCATACATTTCCATACAAAATTGTCATAATGCTAAATCAACTCAACATTATTTGCTTTTGATTGACCATCCCTAGACAGTACCATTAGCGCTCACCTCCCCCCCCCCCCCCCCCCCCCCCGATTATAACTGCACCTTCATTGTGGGGCACATGGAGATGGGTTCATTGTTTTTAACATCAGAGGAAGGGATTAGCACAATAAGAAAAACAAAAATGATAAGTAAGTGGGAAGGTGGTGGTGGGGTGGGTGGTGTCATCTTCACTTGCCAGGTACTCCCCTCCCACACCCATGTTAAAATCTATGTAGGTTGGTACTGGTCAGAGAATGGGACCCAGCAGAGCAGGATCATCCACCAGGCAACCTAGGAAAGTGCTTGGAGCCTAGTGGGTGTCAAGGGGCACACCTTCCACCTTCTTTGACCCCTCTCTCCTTCAGCTTACCAAAAGGACCACAAAAGGTGATGAAGAAGCCAGTTAATAAATGTGTGCTTTTTTTAACAGCAATTACTTGATTAATTCCTCAAGTGATACTAAAAGTCATATGCTGCCACTTGGCCCATTTTCAGCAGTAAATTCTAGATATTTTCCAGTTTGGATTTTTGCCATTTACTGCAGCCTTAGTAAATCACCCTGTCTGTGTTTTCCCTTCCATTGGGCATTAGTATGAAGATAATAATGATTAATGATAGCAAAAGATTTTCCTAGCATTCAAACCTCCACTGACCTAGAGAGGGAATACTCCACTGACCTAAGGAGGGAATACATTTGAGCCAGTGGTGCGTTGAGTTGCTAGGTAATCCAAGCTTCTAGCAGACCCCTAATTGATAGCAGCTTCTGGCTTTGATAGGCTTAATTTCCTTTTACTACATATTTCGACAACACACTGCATAGAGGGATCCATCTACACGGAAGAGAAGGAAAAGAGGAGATAATATAAAATTTAGACAAGCCTTATCCTCTGCAGTAAACTGAACAGAAAGAGAGATCAGGTATGGTCATCACGAGTTACTCGTGATCATGAGCCATTTTTTGCGGTCATGAGGTCGTAATCAGCATTCGTGATTGGCTCTCGATCAAGTATGCCGATCATGAATGCACTCATGATTGCACTCGTTACCAGACTCGTGATTATGAGTAACTCATCAGTATTCATGATTAAAGACCAGCCGACTTAAGCTATTAATAGCAAAGCCCCCTTACATGCTAGAAACACAACATTTGCAAGATATGTTAAGAAGAATAGTGGGAACAAGAAGAACATGTTCAAAAAGACCTTATAGTTTTTGAGAAAATCGATTTTAAAGTTTCAAAGAAAAAAGTATACATTTAAATGCGGTAAATGACAGTTAATGTAGCAAACCTAACAGTAGTGTAAATTTACATATATCAAAAGAAAGAGCAATACATTTTATGACGGGGTTTCCAGGGACCCTCTGGAGACCCCTCCGGATCCACAACACTTTGACCAGGGATCGCTATACAGCCGCAATATGGCTGTATAAAGATCCCTGGCATCTTTTCCTATTTTTCTTAACTTTTTTTTTATGTTCAGAGGGTGGGAAATTTTTTTAAAAAATGACGTGAGGTCCTCCCTCCCGAGCCTTTTTAACCCCCTTGTCCCCCATGCAGGCTGGAATAGCCAGAATGTGTAGCCCCGGCCGAGTGGGGCTTCGCACCCTGAGCTATACCAGCCCACATGGTCCATTGTATGGGGGGGCTCCGGGGGAGAGGGGCGGCCAAACCTTCCCCTCCCCCAGAGCCCTTGTCCAATCCATGGACAAGTGGCTCTTCCACACCTCTGGTGCCCCAGGAGGAGGTGGGGTTGTAGACTCCCTGGGGGGTTACATGCTGGCATCTGGGGGTCCCCTTTAAAAAGGGGACCTCCAGATGCCCGCCCCCTCCCAAGAGAAATGAGTATAGGGGTACAAAGTACCCCTTAACCATTTCCATAAAGGGTTAAATGAAATTAAAACACCACCAGGAGAAAAGTCCTTAATTGTTCTTAATTAACCAGAAATACTTACATGTACCTTTAAAAAAATGTTCTCATGCCAATATCCTTGGAAAAGTTTCCACGCTAATATCCTCTATCTTGCGACCTTCTGTTACATCTTGATTGACCGCCACCACACACCGCCTTTCCCCGATGACAGTGACCCATTGGTCTATTAACAGACCAATGGGGAGCCTTGGAGCCAAATTCAAAAATGCTTTAGCTCTGCTATACTAAGTATAACAGAGCTGCATGTTGCTCTCTGTCCTCCGGTGCTCCTGGCTCTGCTCTCCTCCCTGCCCACTGCACTTATAGCACCCACCTATGCTGTCACCCTGGAACACCCATAGCAGCTCCTGACCAGCTCACACAGGGTGGGTGCTATAGTTGCGGTGGGCGGGGAGGAGAGGCTTTTTTTAAATTTCCTACCCTCTGAACATTAAAAAAAAAAAAGTTTAAAAAAATAGAAAAAGATGCCAGGGATTTTTATACAGCCATATTGCGGCTGCATAGCGATCCCTGGCCAAAGCGTTGCAGCTCTGCAGGGGTTTCCAGGGGATCTGTACACACCCCCCCCCCCCCCGGAAACAAGAAAATGTATCTAATATTAGGTTGAGAGTATATGTGCTAAAAAAATAAACTCACCTCGCTTAACCCCTTGCATACCAGCAGTCTCTGGCCCCTTAAGGACCAGAGACTGCTCTGACCAAAACCGATGCATACCGAAAAATCGCTGCACATACCTGCCGCCCCAGCCAGTCACGCCGCTTTTCCACCTCTCTCTGTTGCCACTATGATGGCAGAGCTGTGTGAGCTGGTCAGGAGCCGCTTTCATTGGCTCCTGACCCTGTCGGTCAATGTAAGCCAATGGGATTGGCTTACAGTGATGACAGGATCAGGAGCCAATTAAATCTCCCCCTGACCGGCTCACACAGCTCTGCCATCTTATAGAAGGCAGGATGAGTGAAATGAGTCAGGAAGAAAGCAACACAATTGTCGTAGCGGTGGGTATACGCGGTTTCCAAAGCAGTAGAATCTACATCCTTTCAAAGCCGCAGCACCACCTGCAGGATGTAAATTCGTACTGCTTTGGTCCAGCAGTTAAGGAAAACTGTTGGGACACATATGATAGTTACATTAGGGGATATACAGTTTTTGGCCTGAAGTAATAAAACCCAACAGTGGAGGAGAGTCAAATGGGAAGAGACTATTACAGAGTTCTGCAATCTGTGGTTTTATAATCTTATAATCTTATTAAGGGAGAGAATATGAGCAAACATCCCTTAAAGTGAACCTCCGGACTAAAAATCGACTCAGCAGCACTGAAAAGGCTTGGTGCTTCTTTAACAGTTTCACAGCATCAGAACTTTGTTTCTCTTATACAAGCCTAATTTTTAGCTGCACAGAAGAAAACTGCCCGGGCTTTTTTCCCCTGATGCTGTGCAAAGCATGATGGGATTTATGATGTGGTTGTTCTCGTTCTGCTGTTTTGGTGATTTTTTTTTTTTTACATTTTGAATTTGACATTTGAAGCCTAGCGTGTGCAGCTGGGAGGGGTAATCAGGACACAGGACAGTTGGAACTGTGTATCCTGCTCCTTGTCACCTCCTTTCAACCAAAAAGATGGCTGTCCCCATGACAAAGATGGCAGCCCCCATGAATCACAAACATTTGCCTGTTCTTTTAAAACAGGGTGGGTAAGAGATTATATTACCTATCTATTCTAATTAACATAACTAATGTAACTTGATGACAGTATGTTTGTTTAGGCTGAAGTTCCCCTTTAAAAGAAAACTCCCTTTGCATCAGTATAAAATTGTTTACATTTGGATGTTAGCCTACCATTCACACCAAACCAATTCAGTAGGATAAAGCTAATTATTGTGGGCTGCAATACAAGAGGCCACAGAAAATTAAGTTTATTTTTAACATATTAATTCTAAGCAATATATCCCATCTGCAAGAGGGGACAAGGTGCACTTGACTGACAACCGGAACATGCAAAGTGACTTTCTTCTAAGCAAGTGTGTAGAAACCCTGTTATTTTGTTATTTATAGAATACAAGCATGTATGCATTGCAGATCCTGTATGGAAAGTGCTTACTAACTAATTTGAGTAAAAGATGCTTGGTCAGTCCTTCCCCAGCCTTCATTCAACACAGCTTGTGCTTATGAATCTCTTTATTCCCATGCGCTATATTTTTTTAAATCTTTAAGCCTATGCTGTATGCTTAGCCCTAAATAGAGGGTGTAAGAATAAGGAAATGTGCTGACCAATTACACAGTACCAGTACCTATGATATACAATCCACACTGAATAGAAAAACAAAACATAAGTGAAAACAAACAACAAATGTAATTAAAAATATTACCAAACTAAGGGGAAAAAAAGCCTTGCCAGAAAAAAAAATGAAAAGAGCATATTAAAACAAAAAAGGAAGTATACAAACATAGAACAAACAGAAATGAGTGAAGTGTTTTCAGTAAAGGCATTTCTGCAGTTGTTTTCATTCTGCTGGCTCAAAACACATGCAGTTTTTGGTGGAGGATTTTAGCCCGTTATATTTTGTAGTACAAACAGTAATTGTGGGTTTATGGCTAGACATGGGCGTTGCTAAAATCCTAGGAGATCCGGGGCACCTCATTCATATGCTAATCATCCCTCTGCAGCAATGCCCGGGAGCTGTGATCTTTCTGACAGGCAGGCTCCATTGGCAAACGCAGGGGGGGGATTACAGCTGCCCAGAATCTCCCCTCAGACCAGGGCCGGTGCAGAGTCTGGGACAAGCACAAGTTCAGATACCAGAATATCTACAGGCATCCTGCTGCTCAGAGCACCATGCTGCTGCCTGCACTATGTGGGGCCTGCTCCCTTTCTTTTCCTGCTACAGTTGACTTTGGATGTAGCAGCAGTGTGTATACAGAGCAGGGAGCAGCTCTGGGGAACGTAACAGAGTCAGGTATAAGCACAGCCCTGTGCCCTGCTGGGTGAATGCTTCACTTCCCCTTCATTACGAGTGTCGGCTGTCCTCATTATTATCTGTATCCAAACTGCTCCTGATCGATCCTGTTGTCGATTAGAAGCAAATCGGACATTTAGGAAATAATTGTCAGATCCTGTCAGTCGGACGGGAAATTGCATTATGCGTAGCCAGCATGATGTCCTACCACATTATTATACTGCATTGTGTATGGATGAGATAGACCTTTCATGAATCCCCCCCTTGAAAACCCTGGGTTTGCCCCTGGGCTCACGTTCAGAGCTGCATTCCAACATCACTGCACTTTCACAATCAGTACTTCAGACTTGTTTGTGAAAGTGCAGTGATGTCGGAATGCAGCTCTGAATGTGTGCCCAGCTGTCAGAAAGAAGACAGCTCCCGGGCATTGCTGCACAGAGATGATTAGAAGTAACAACAAGGAGAAATAATTAAATAAATGTAGAGACCCTTAAATTTTTGTTTGCTTGTTCTCCGTGGGAGGCTGAGAGGACCAACAGCAGTAGCAGCGTGGTGGGCTGGAACGGAGCCACTTGACTCACATGCAGGCAGGAGTCATGTGCTAGCATTATGTGAGGGGTGGTGACAGCAGCAGAGACAAGAGATAGGGGTAAAGGCTTCACAAAAATGGTGGTGGTAAAATACATTATAGCCGGTGTATGGGCACGCAGTCCGGCACTTTAGGAAGTGGAGATTCGGGGCACCACAACAATTGATCCCGGGGAGTGCCCCGGTTCTACCCCCCTAGCGGCGCACCTGTGGCTAGATAATGTGAAAGCAGTGTTAATTGTAAAGATAGTAGTATCAGCGACTGTTCTTATTTTCAGAATTAACATGTCTAAAACTGGCCATGAGTGGACCAATAATGGCTCCATGCTATACTGGATCTTTATTCTGGATCTATTCTGGATCAACCGGTAAGCTGTCAGGAGAATATATCAGTAGATTTATCATATGATCTGAGTCTACTGAACCCATCACTGCATATGCGGTACATTTTTTAGTAGAAAAAAAAGGGGGAAGTGAAAGTGCCACTCATCTCTCCAGTCAAGTGATATGTTCCAGCTCCCTTAGGGCCTGTACACACTGCTGCGCTTTTCAAATCGCATGCGCTTTTTAACCACTTGAGGACCGCCCCCAGCCGATGGGCGGCGGCAAAGACCGGGCCCAAACGACCGCAATACGCCCATCGGCGGGGGCGGCTGCGGGAGTGTCTGTGCGGCGATCGCGTCATTCGTGACGCGATCAGCCGCCGGGGACTGGCTCCGCCCACCGTTCGTTGTAACCCGCCGGCCGTTCGGAAGCGCCGGCGGGTTACTAGCACCCGGATCGCCGCATGTAACAAGTATAATAGGCTTTGCAATGTATACAAAGCCTATTATACTGGCTGCCTCCTGCCCTGGTGGTCCCAGTGTCCGAGGGACCACCAGGGCAGGCTGCAGCCACCCTAGTCTGCACCCAAGCACACTGATTTCCCCCTCCCCTGCCCCCTGATCGCCCACAGCACCCCTCAGACCCCCCCCTGCCCACCCCCCAGACCACTGTTTGCACCCAGTCACCCCCCTAATCACCCATCAATCACTCCCTGTCACTATCTGTCAACGCTATTTTATTTTTAAGTCCCTAATCTGCCCCCTACTCCCTCCTGATCACCCCCCCACCCCTCAGATTCTCCCCAGACCCCCCCCCCAGACCCCCCCCCCCCGTGTACTGTATGCATCTATCCCCCCTGATCACCTGTCAATCACCTGTCAATCACCTGTCAATCACCCGTCAATCACCCGTCAATCACCCCCTGTCACTGCCACCCATCAATCAGCCCCTAACCTGCCCCTTGCGGGCAATCTGATCACCCACCCACACCAATAGATCGCCCGCAGATCCGACATCAGATCACCTCCCAAATCCATTGTTTACATCTCTTATCTCCTCTAAACACCCACTAATTACCCATCAATCACCCCCTATCACCACCTGTCACTGTTACCCATCAGATTAGACCCTAATCTGCCCCTTGCGGGCACCCAATCACCCGCCCACACGCTCAGATTGCCCTCAGACCCCCCCTTATCAATTCGCCCGTGCAATATTTACATCTGTTATTCCCTGTAATAACCCACTGATCACCTGTCAATCACCCATCAATCACCCCCTGTCACTGCCACCCATCAATCACCCCCTGTCACTGCCACCCATCAATCAGCCCCTAACCTGCCCCTTGCGGGCAATCTGATCACCCACCCACACCAATAGATCGCCCGCAGATCCGACATCAGATCACCTCCCAAATCCATTGTTTACATCTCTTATCTCCTCTAAACACCCACTAATTACCCATCAATCACCCCCTATCACCACCTGTCACTGTTACCCATCAGATTAGACCCTAATCTGCCCCTTGCGGGCACCCAATCACCCGCCCACACGCTCAGATTGCCCTCAGACCCCCCCTTATCAATTCGCCCGTGCAATATTTACATCTGTTATTCCCTGTAATAACCCACTGATCACCTGTCAATCACCCATCAATCACCCCCTGTCACTGCCACCCATCAATCACCCCCTGTCACTGCCACCCATCAAACAGCCCCTAACCTGCCCCTTGCGGGCAATCTGATCACCCACCCACACCAATAGATCGCCCGCAGATCTTCTCTCCTCTAAACACCCACTAATTACCCATCAATCACCCCCTATCACCACCTGTCACTGTTACCCATCAGATTAGACCCTAATCTGCCCCTTGTGGGCACCCAATCACCCGCCCACACCTCAGAACGCCCTCAGACCCCAGCCCTGATCACCTCGCCAGTGCATTGCTTGCATCTATTTCCCCCCTCTAATCACACCTTGAGACACCCATCAATCACCTCCTGTCACCCCCTAGCACACCTACCCATCAGATCAGGCCCTAATTTGCCCCGTGTGGGCTCCTGATCACTCGGCCAAACCCTCAGATCCCCCTCAGACCCCCTTCCGATCACGTCCCCAGTGCATTTATTGCATCTATTTTCCCCTCTAACCGCCCCCTGAGACACCCATCAATCACCTCCTGTCACCCCCCTAGCACTCCTATCCATCAGATCAGGCCCAATACATCCTGTCATCTAAGAGGCCACCCTGCTTATGACCGCTTCCACAAAATTTGCCCCCTCATAGACCACCTGTCATCAAAATTTGCAGATGCTTATACCCCTGAACAGTCATTTTGAGAAATTTGGTTTCCAGACTACTCACAGTTTTGGGCCCGTAAAATGCCAGGGCAGTATAGGAACCCCACAAGTGACCCCATTTTAGAAAGAAGACACCCCAAGGTATTCTGTTAGGTGTATGATGAGTTCATAGAATATTTTATTTTTTGTCAAAAGTTAGAGGAAATTGGATTTTTATTGTTTTTTTCACAAAGTGTCATTTTTCACTAACTTGTGACAAAAAATAAAATCTTCTATGAACTCACCATACCCCTAACGGAATACCTTGGGGTGTCTTCTTTCTAAAATGGGGTCACTTGTGGGGTTCCTATACTGCCCTGGCATTTTAGGGGCCCTAAACCGTGAGGAGTAGTCTAGAATCCAAATGCCTCAAAATGACCTGTGAATAGGACGTTAGGCCCCTTAGCGCACCTAGGTTGCAAAAAAGTGTCACACATGTGGTATCGCCGTACTCAGAAGAAGTAGTATAATGTGTTTTGCGGTGTATTTTTATACATACCCATGCTGGGTGGGAGAAATCTCTCTGTAAATGGACAATTGTGTGTAAAAAAAATCAAATAATTGTCATTTACAGAGATATTTCTCCCACCCAGCATCTGTATGTGTAAAAATACACCCCAAAACACATTATACTACTTCTCCTGAGTACGGCGGTACCACATGTGTGGCACTTTTTTGCACCCTAAGTGCGCTAAGGGGCCCAAAGTCCAATGAGTACCTTTAGGATTTCACAGGTCATTTTGCGACATTTGGTTTCAAGACTACTCCTCACGGTTTAGGGCCCCTAAAATGCCAGGGCAGTATAGGAACCCCACAAATGACCCCATTTTAGAAAGAAGACACCCCAAGGTATTCCGTTAGGAGTATGGTGAGTTCATAGAAGATTTTATTTTTTGTCACAAGTTAGCGGAAAATGACACTTTGTGAAAAAAAACAATTAACATCAATTTCCGCTAACTTGTGACAAAAAAAAAAAGTCTTCTATGAACTCACCATACTCCTAATGGAATACCTTGGGGTGTCTTCTTTCTAAAATGGGGTAATTTGTGGGGTTCCTATACTGTCCTGGCATTTTAGGGGCCCTAAACCGTGAGGAGTAGTCTTGAAACGAAATTTCTCAAAATGACCTGTGAAATCCTAAAGGTACTCATTGGACTTTGGGCCCCTTAGCGCAGTTAGGGTGCAAAAAAGTGCCACACATGTGGTATTGCCGTACTCAGGAGAAGTAGTATAATGTGTTTTGGGGTGTATATTTCCACATACCCATGCTGAGTGGGAGAAATATCTCTATAAATAGACAATTGTGTGTAAAAAAAATAAAAAAAATTGTCATTTACGGAGATATTTCTCCCACCCAGCATGGGTATGTGTAAAAATACACCCCAAAACACATTATACTACTTTTCCTGAGTACGGCAATACCACATGTGTGGCACTTTTTTGCAGCCTAACTGCGCTAAGGGGCCCAAAGTCCAATGAGCATCTTTAGGCTTTACAGGGGTGCTTACAATTAGGCACCCCCCAAAATGCCAGGACAGTGAACACACCCCACAAATGACCCCATTTTGGAAAGTAGACACTTCAAGGTATTCAGAGAGGAGCATAGTGAGTCCGTGGCAGATTTCATTTTTTTTTTGTCGCAAGTTAGAAGAAATGGAAACTTTTTTTGTTGTTGTTGTTGTCACAAAGTGTCATTTTCCGCTAACTTGTGACAAAAAATAAAATCTTCTATGAACTCACCATGCCTCTCACTGAATACTTTGGGATGTCTTCTTTCCAAAATGGGGTCATTTGGGGGGTATTTGGACTATCCTGGAATTTTAGCCCCTCATGAAACCTGACAGGTGCGCAGAAAAGTCAGAGATGCTTGAAAATGGGAAAATTCACTTTTGGCACCATAGTTTGTAAACGCTATAACTTTTACCCAATCCAATAAATATACACTGAATGTTTTTTTTTTATCAAAGACATGTAGCAGAATAACTTTCGCGCTCAAATGTATAGGAAATTTTACTTTATTTGAAAAATGTCAGCACAGAAAGTTAAAAAAGTCATTTTTTTGACAAAATTCATGTCTTTTTTGATGAATATAATAAAAAGTAAAACTCGCAGCAGCAATCAAATAGCATCAAAAGAAAGCTGTATTAGTGACAAGAAAAGGAGGTAAAATTCATTTAGGTGGTAGGTTGTATGACCGAGCATTAAACCGTGAAAGCTGCAGTGGTCTGAATGGAGAAAAAGGCTCTGGTCCTTAAGGGGCGAAAAGACTGTGGTCCTGAAGTGGTTAATCGCAAGGTCTTTTGAAAAATAATGAAAATCATGAAGACCTGTACACACTGGTGCGATGCACTTTTCCTATTCTCATAAAGGCTTGCGATATTAAAATCGCATGCGATTTTAAAAGCGCAGCAGTGTGTACAGGCCCTAAGGCCACATTCACACTGGAGTGCTTTACTAGCAATTTCAGCTTGTCTGTAAATCACTAGTGCTTGAAAAAAAGCGCAGTGGCATGCAAATCAATGGTAGTGTTCACACTGTTGCAATTGCTAGGGATTAGTGATTTGCTGAAATTGCAGACATAGTGTATGCAGCATTTTTAGAGATTTTGAAGCTATTGCATTTCAATGTTAAAGAACCACAAAACGCAATTGCTCCAAAATCACTCTCCTGTACAGTCAAAAATCACTGGAAAATCGCTTTGAAAAATACCAGTGATTTTGCTAGTGTTTTGTGATTCCCAGTGTGTATGGGGCCTTAGGCACCCTTAAAGTTTATTTCCCCTTAATGTAATCAACCATTGTTGATTTGTTGATCGCTTTCAAGGGAAAGCAGAAGATAATAGGCAGGTTTGATCAAAATGGTCAAATCAACCTGTTTTATATGTAGGGTTCTTGATCTGACTATAATCAACTTAAAGCAGCGGGTCACATAAGCCCTACTCTGCTTTGGGGTGTTTTCAAACACGAAACTGATAATTTTTAAAGTTGATTTAAAAAATGTTACTAAACAAATGCTGCTAGAATATTGTCATTTTGATCACACAAATGCCTGGGATAATTTTACATTAATTTCTCTCCACCTGGAAAGCTCCCATAACTCTCTGATATATATTAAAGCGGGCATTGATTTTTCCATGTGTAGCTAAGCTTAATTTTTAATGAAAATCTAACTTCAAGCATTCAATTTCATTCGACACTAAATTTGGTGAACTTTACTGCATATCAAATGAGGTCATCTTCCATTCACTTCCCCAGTGCACGGAAACTTCAAGGGAATCATGTACCCGCAGTTCGGTAAAGTACTGTACCCAGTTTTGGTGGCATTTTGTGACATGACAGGTTTTCTTTAGTAACTTGTTAATAAGGGTGAGCTTGCAAAACAGACAAACTGATTTTGCTGAAAAATAATTAAATAAACAAAAAACAAAACATTGCAATGATCATAAAATTTCATTGACTATTAAATAAAAATCACAAATCTGAGCATTTTCACAGAAATGCATCAAAAATGTAACAACCAAACTTTATACCTGATCTTTACTTTCTACTCCAAAGCGAACATCCCTTGTGTGCCAATTTACCTTACTTTACTTTTAGTCTTACATAAGCATACAGTGGTTAAACCGATACATAACATTTCCCCATAGACTTATGTCATTGATTTACCATATTTGCATGTTCTCGTGCTGCGTTCCAGCTGTACTTATCACACTTCATAGGCACCAGCTGACATTGGTGCCTTCTGAGAGAATAAGCAGAAATATGCTCATTATATAAACAAGTCTAGTGAGTGTATATCGGTTAATTTAGCATCGCTTAATTCAAGGCCATTTGCTCTAAATAGCCCAAAAATATGATATTTCCATATATTTACTTTCTTGAAGAAACTCAACATTTCCACTTAAGTTTTTTTGAAACATAAATTATATCATGGGAATCATTTTTAAATTAACAATAACCAATAATTAATGGGTTTATAAGGAAATGGACTGTTAACTGTTGGATTAATAAGTTTAAACAGACTGGAAAGGTATGCTACAAAAGGATAACATTTTAAAAAAACTAATCAGTTTTGCATACATTTTTAGAAAAACTGATCCGTTTGAAACGGATCCGATCTGCAACTGGACAAGTGTGGACCAAGCCTAATACTTTTAGCTGTAAACCATGAATCAATGCCACTTCCTTCTTCCCACAGCCGGTCACTAGGCAAGGTGGTCAGATGCCCTCTCCCATAAACCTCTTAAAGTGTACCAGAGACCTCCGCATAAGATTTGATAAGCATGTCTGAGTCCTTCGCTGTTCTCCTGTGGTCTACCGTTCAGCCGCAATCAGTTTCAGTAACTGGTTAAGTCCCGTCAGTAGGGGTTGTCACCGAACAGCCGTGAGAAACGAGAACGCAAATGCAATCGGTTTATTGCACCAATTGCCAGTGACCGTGCTATATCTGGATTGATTGTGTAGGAGCATCTGCAGTCTTTTCTCAGCAGAGAGATAGCATCAGCTTCAGAATCAGAATCAGAATCAGAATCATTTTTATTCGCCAGGCACGACAGGGTCGTGCTCGGAATTGGATTTGGCACGTACAATTTCACGGATAAAGGATAAGACTATAGATAGCAGAGGGCCTACAGTAAACAGAGAGTCGTAGATAAAACAAAAAGAAGAGCACATAAGTCAACAATGGCTAAAGCAGAAGTCCAGATTCATAATTAGTTCATGAACAGAGTGCAGTTCTGGAACACAATGTAGCTCCAGTGCTAGGCTCAGAGCGAGTCAATGAGTTCAGGAGGGTGACAGCTGAGGGGAAGAAAGAGTTCCTATGCCTAGAGGTTTTGGTGGCGATGGCCCGAAACCTACGGCCTAATGGAAGTCTGCTGAAGAACCGCTGGCCAGGGTGAGAGGGGTCGCCAGCAATCCTCCGTGCTCTTGAGCGTAGCCTGGAGTTGTGGAGGAGGTCAAGCGAAGGTAGAGGTCTGCCGATGATTCTCTCCGCCGATCTAATGACCCTCTGAAGTTTGTATCTGTCTCTGGTGGAGGAGCCAGCGTACCAGACTAGGATGGAGGAGCAGAGGACGGACTCGATGGTGGCGGTGTAAAAGCACGTCAGTAGCTCTTGAGCCATGCCGAACTTCTTCAGTTGGCGGAGGAAGAAAAGCCTCTGCTGTGCTTTCTTCTGGGTCAAGGCTGTGTTTTCCTTCCAGCTCAGGTCTTTGGAGATGGTGGTGCCCAGAAGGCGAACGCTGGCTACTCTCTCGACCTCGGCGCCATCGATAGAGATTGGTGGGGGGGGAGGGGCATGCTTCCTGAAATCCACAATCAGCTCCACAGTTTTGGATGAGTTGAGGACCAGCCTGTTCTCCCTGCACCACTGGCAAACTCTGTCAACCTCCTGGCGGTAGGCCTGCTCATCATTGTTTGTCACTAGCCCAACGATGGTGGTGTCATCTGCAAACTTGATGACCTTGACAGAGTTTTCCTTGGATCTGCAGTTGTTCGTGTAGAGAGAGAACAGGATCGGTGACAGGACGCAGCCTTGTGGGGCCCCCGTGTTCGTTGTCCGCGGCTGAGAGGTGACCTCCCCAAGCTTAATGACTTGAGTTCTGTTAGTCAGGAAGTCTGTGACCCACCCACGGAGTGTGGGAGGGACATTTAGCTCTGAAAGATTGTCCTGCAGTATGCGAGGGCAGATGGTGTTGAAGGCAGAGCTGAAGTCCAGTAGTAGAATCCTGGCGTATGTGTTAGGTTTGTCCAGGTGGTCGTATGTGAGCTCAAGGCAGATGTTGACAGCATCATCAGTGGATCTGTTCGCCCTGTATGCAAACTGGTACGGATCCATTTGGGGGGAGGTGATAAGCTTGATGTGTGACAAGACGACTCTCTCAAGGGTTTTCATGATGTTGGATGTCAGGGCCACTGGTCTGTAGTTATTGAGGTCGGAGTTACCATGCTTTTTGGGGACAGGGATGATGGTAGACTTTTTGAAGCATGCAGGGACTTTGCCGACCTGGAGGGATTTGGAGAATATGGAAGTGAGGATGGGTGCCAGCTGGTGTGAGCAGGTTTTCAGACAGGCTGGTGACACGCCGTCTGGGCCAGAGGCTTTCCTGGGGTTTAGCGAGGACAGGTGGAAGAGGACATCGGCCTCGCTCACGGCTGGAGGTGGGAGGCTTGAGACTGAGAGATAATCTGCGCTAGGAGAGGGGTGAGCCGGTGCTGTTACTGGCTCCCCCAGTGCCTCCAGGTCCTCAAACCTGCAGTAAAAGTTGCTGAGGTCCTTGGCTAGCTCAGTACTGGGTGTTGCGTGTTGTGGGGGAGGCTTATAGTTTGTGGTGGCTTTAAGCCCCTTCCAGACAGCTCGTATATCATTTGATCGCAGGTTGCATCTTATCCTTTCTGCGTACTCCCTCTTTGCGGCTCCCAGTTCTCGCTTCAGGTTGTTCCTTGCTGACTTATATTCCACTTGGTTGCCGGACTTGTGCGCCACCTCCTTGCTCCTCCGCAGTTTCCGTAGTTTGTTGGAGAACCACGGTTTATTGTTCGGATAGACTTTGACGGTCTTGGTTGGTACGCAAAAGTCTTCACAGAAGCTGATGTATGAGGAGATGTTATCCGCCCACTCGTCAAGGTTTGGAGATTCCATGGCCTTCCAGTCAGTGCAGTCGAATCATGCCTGAAGTTGGAGTTTGGCCTCGCTTGACCACACTTTGGTGGATCTGAGAACAGGTTTTGCTGACTCCAGGCGTCTCCTGTAGGTGGGGATCAGATGAATGAGAGAGTGGTCCGAGGAGCCTAGCGCTGCCCTTGGTATGGCTTTGTAGGCATCCTTCAGCACTGTGTAGCAGTGATCGAGAGTGTTCTGATTTCTGGTGGGGCAGGCCACATGCTGGTGAAAGCGAGGAAGCTCCTGGCGGAGGTTAGCCCTATTGAAGTCGCCTAATACAATGAACAGCGAGTCAGGAAGGGTTGATTCCCATTTTGTAATGGCGTCACTGAGGTCACGCAGGGCATGTCTGACTTCGGCATCAGGTGGTATGTACACGCCAACAAGAACGTAGGAGGAAAATTCCCTGGGCGAGTATTTTGGCCTGCAGTTGACAATTAGAAGTTCAATCTCAGGGGAGCACTTCCTGGCAAGTATTGATGAGTTGGGGCACCATGACTGGCCGATGTAAAAGCAGATGCCACCACCCTTCTTTTTACCCGAGAGGTTGGGGTCACGGTCGGCCCGGATGAGGCTGAAGTCCGGAAGGTGAAGGGCGTTGTCTGGGATGTCATCATGCAGCCACGTTTCTGTGAAACAGAGGATAGGGGTGCCACTGCTGAACTCCTTCTTCTCAACGAGGAGACGGAGTTCATCTAGTTTGTTAGGGAGGGAGCAGACATTTGACAGCAGGACCGATGGGATGGCTGACCTGAGACCTTTCCTCTTGAGTCTCACCTGGGCACCTGCCCGGCAGCCCCTCTTCCGCCAACTCGCGGGGGATGACTGAGCAGGGCCTGCAAGCTTCTGTCCATGGCTCCAGACGATGTTGTATAGAAGCCTGCCCTCCGGGAGCGTGCTGCGTGATTCCCATCTCAGAAGCTGTGATCTGGTGTAGGTGATGCGCTGGGGTGGCATATAGGGAGCAGCACTGTGTGCCTGGTGGGGGTTGGAGTAGAGGGGAGGTGGTGGTGCTAGCGGAAGTACGAGGGCAGGTTGCGAGCAAACTGGCGTACCCTAACAGTCCTTAGCATATCAGCGTGGTGTTTTAGTCTAGCAGTAAGCCTGGGGGACAAAAGACAGTCCCATAGTTAGATGCCAGCTGTTGCCTACTCAGGGACGCTGAAAGTCCATTTAACAGCAGCCGCAGGGTGCTACTATACAGGGCAGGCCAGGCTCACCAGAGGCAGGGGCGCACATATAGCAGTTATGGTGCCCTGAACACAGGCAGTATACAGCCCCAGAGCATGGGCAGTGGTAGTCTATATACAGCCAGGAACCCCCAAATTACAGTCCATCACCCGAACTCCCAAAAAAACAGTCCAGGATGGCTCTTTTGATATGATAATGAGCAGGAACAAACCCTTGTGTTCAAGCAGCTAATCCCAGCAGGGGGCTATTCAAAACCTGCTTTCCCCCCAGACTGGCCGGAGCCATATAGACAGAATAAGAAAGCATGGAGTTTAGGATTTTGAGCATGTTTAAGCAATACCGTTCAGGTGAGAAATGTGAAAGTTATATCATTCTGCTGGTCCGGATCTTGTGAGTATTTTGATATTAAATTGGGGCCACTGGCATAACGAGGACTCGGGGGATTCCACCGTTTTTTAACCGGGCATGCAAACATGCCCAAGTTTGGTATCATATGAACTGGCCTAGTCTGAGAAATATGAATATGTGATGGTCATGTGTGTGCGGAAAGCGTAAGCCGAGATATGGCAAATGTCATATTTGGTGGGCATAGAGCCCCCCTCCAGGGAGCTCACCGCCCCTGTCCAACCCCTGGGCTGTACTTGAGGCTCCACCCAAAGGTGTGCATTGTTCAAAAGTGTTTGCAAGGGACCACACCCTCAGTCCTCCAAATTCCACCTTCATGAGAACGATCTACTGCCAGCCAGGGGACCATGTGGTTGGCGGCCATCTTGTCTGAACTGAAACAAAGGACATTTTCCATTTTGCTTGGATTTTAAATTGAGCTGAAACAAAGAACTTTGCGGAACTTGAAACCAAGGACTTGATGATTTTCCCACTAAAGGACATCTTTCCAGAAACTAAGTATTTTTTCTCCCTTTCTTTATTTTCCTACTGTGTTATCTCATGTCTCAATAATTGTTGATTTTAATAATTGTCTGTATATATTAATTATTTATATTGCCATGAATAAAAGACTTTATTAAAGTCATTCACTGTTCCGCTACCCTGCTTTTCAGCCACACACAGAAACTGATTCCAGGTCTCTGGAGAGACGCTACTATTGTTGATATCTAGACAGAATAGAGTGTGTGTAACTGTTTTTATTCGCAGGACCAGTCAGTCAGTCAGTTGGGTCCACTGGCCCATACCAGTGGTGGTGGCAGTTATACCCTGAAATCGTGTGTAAGTTGTATTTCCGTAACCCCACAGGCTCCCTTCTGGTCAGGCTGCTGCCCAAATTTCTGTCGGATTCTGCGCAAAGATCGCGACCACAGCTTGCATGGTCTGTGTGCTGAAACCGATTGGAAGGCAATTTGCGGTCTGACCACTAGGGCTCCTGTGACAGGGGTATTTTGCGCATGCGCGGGAGGCCCGCGCATTCACAGAAGACCCCAACTGATGCAACCGAGACAGCTACCGGAGCTGATTGCGGCTGAATTGCAGACCGCAGGAGGACGGCGAGGGACTCAGACTTGCTTATGGGGCTGGAGTCAACCTCGGGTAAGTATTAAATCTTTCTATATAGAGGTCTCTGGTTTCCTTTAGAAAACATTAAATACTAGATCACAGTGACCTCGCACACCTTGAAAGGCACAGGAGGGAGAGAGAAACCCCTGCCAGTAGAATCAGAATCAGAATCAGAATCAGAATTTATTTCGCCAAGCACGGTTGGACCGTGCCCGGAATTGGGTTTGGCACATTGATTGGCGCAGAGATAGTAGTAGCGCAGAGTTAGAAATAACACAGAGATAGTAATAATACAACAACAGCAAAATAATGCAGAGAAGTACAACAGAACACGAGCGATACAACAGAACAGGAGTAATACAACATTTGCAGTGGCGCAGTTACAGTTCCATCAGAAATTACAGTGTGTAGCAGAGGGTAGTGAAACTAGTACAACTAGGCCAGCAGTAAGCAAGCAAGCAAGCAAGAGCGGCCACAGCCAAAGTCAGGTCTTAGGCCGTAGATGGCAGCAGGGTGGGGGGGTTGGAGGGGTGGGAAGAGTTCAAGAGTCTAACGGCTGTGGGAAAAAAAGTGTTTATGCGCCTGGTGGTCTTAGCAGGGATGGACCGAAACCTCCGGCCCAGTTTGAGTCGGCTGAAAGACCTGTGACCAGGATGAGAGGGGTCGCCCACAATTTTCAGTGCTCTATTACGCAGTCTGGTGTTATAGATGAGATCTAGAGGGGGGAGGGGTTTTCCGATAAGCCTCTCCGCTGAGCTGATGACCCTCTGGAGTTTATATCTGTCGCTGGCGGTGCAGCTGGCAAACCAGACCAGAATGGTTTGCCAGCTACTACAAACAGATATTTTTAATTTGCTTTTTTCCAGTAGCACTCTAATAACTTTGTAGTGTGTCGGTAATGGTCTTTCTAGTATATTTTCATCCAAAATTCTAGACATCTGCTTTAACCAGTTCACCACTTAGGGGTTTTCCCTTTTTGGACCAGACCAATTTTCACATTTCAGCATTCCTCCCTTTCATTCGCCAATAACTTTATCATTACTTATCACTATCGAAATGGTCTATATCTTGTTTTTTTCGCCACCATTATGGCTTTTTTTAGGGTGGTACATTTTGCTAAAAAAAGTTATTCTACATGCATTTTAATGGAAAAATAAGAACAAAATTGAAAAATATATATAATTTCTCAGTTTTTTGCCATTATAGTTTTAAATAAAATGTGCTACTGTGAATAAAAGTCACATTTTATTTGCCCATTTATCCTGGTTATAACAATGTTTAAATTACATCCCTAGAACAGTGTATGGTGACAATATTTTATTTGGAAATAAAGGTGTATTTTTTTCAGTTTTGCATCCGTCACTAATTAACAGTCCTTACTTGCAAAAATAACAGTAATATACCCTCATGACATACATATTTTAAAAAAAGTCCCTAAGGTAACCTTTTATGTGATTTTTATAATTTTTATATACAAATGTTTTATTTTGATAACTATGGGAGAGTGGAGGAGGTAAGGGGTTAATTTTATTGAGGGATATATGTATTTTTATTGAATTTAATGTTTTAGGGTGTAATTTACTATTCGGCCACTAGATCCCCCCAGTTTATTCCTCCTGTATACTGACCTGTACACAGAAGAAGTAGTACGTGTATGTGTTACTTTCACTTTTGTCAATGACCAACAGCATCTCATTGATGCCGGTGATCATTGATAGCAGGCAATTAGATCTGTGAATGGGAACTGTGTTCCCATTAACTGATCTGTGTACTAATGGGTGGCACAGAGAACACATGCGGGAGCACGTGGGAGCACGCACAAATGGTGATCATGTCATTTATGTATATATATGTATGCCCATGGAGCTAAGATGGAGTCTCCGGGGTCTTAGATATACTGTATGAAATTAATTCAATGGTTAAAGGATACCTGACCCAAACTACTTAATATAAACTAAGCACAGAGGTATGTTGGAAGGGTTTTACATACCTCTGTGCACTTTGTCCCTTCCAGCCCTTTTCATTGATGGCCCCTTTATACGCCCCTTCACCGCCCCACTAAGTTGCCTTCATGATCCATGTGCATTGGGCAGAAGAAGCGTTGACCTGGACGTTCTTTTAGGGTCAGCGCCATTTTGACAGTGGGGTTGCCAATTTCAGGAGCAGAGCTGTGGCCAAACAGGACAATGAAGGAAAGAAGATGGCAAAAAGACTCAACAGAGGGTAGGTGTTGTGCTAATATGTCTATTTTTACTTTATTTGTTCAGGTCAGTTGTCTTGTAAATTTTCTCTTACAAAATTATTAAACCATAGAATTTTAGGTAAGCTTGTAAGTTGTTTTCTGTGTCCTTGATTGAGCTTGTTTCCATCCATGGCAGTTTAGTTGCAATATTTACATATGAGTGAGATGTGCAAACTCCTGCAGGTAAAAGTATATTTAACTATCAGATATGGTATTTGTTTGATACTGTTTTTTATATGGTAGCGAGGACTAGTCTGTGCTCAGCAAGCTCAGTTCATCCGCACCTTCTGGCTGTTTGTTGAAGGAGAGCAGTGTCTAGGCTAATGAACCATACTGCTATTGCTTGTACCTAATTAAGCAAATGATGCATGCAACAGAACCATGTGGTCTGCAAGACCTCCAGCAGCTGGATGATAAACATAAACCATGAATGGTCACAGATTTGTTAGTAGTTTGGCAGCTCTAGGATTAGAGACTGCGTTAAAACATCATGTCTTTTTTAAGGATAAAGGATACATCATAATTTATGCCTGACTCCTTCATTCTTTCATGAACTATTCAATGAACATGTTCTGTAGTTTTTTTTTTCATATACATTCATCAAGATGTGTGCATTTTACATGTAGTTATAGAAGAGTAATATGGTAACTGGTATCCTAAGCAGAAATCAGCATGAACAGGCACTCTCTAGAGTTCATGGGTTGATTCCTGATAACTACTGGCCATGGAAACTGTGAAAAGGCCAGGCATGCTTAATGGGAGATATAGGTGGTTGTAAGTGTTTGTATGTGTAAGCACACAAATAAGAAGTAAATTTCCTCTAGAGTAGAATGAGCCATAAATTACTTTTCTCCTATGTTGCTTTCAATTACATTAGGTAGTAGAAATCTGACAGGTTTTGGACTAGTCCATCTCCTCATGGGGTATTCTCAGCATGTCTTTTATTCTTTTTAAAAACACTCACTGAAAAGGATTTATAAAAAGACATTTGTATAGTATGTGTTTACATGTATTTTACCTTTTATGATTTTTGTGATAGTGGTCCTTTAAAGGCCTTATTACTCCGCACACTGGGACATGAGGCCATATACTTTTTCTCCTAAATTTTCTCCTAGGAGATAATTGTTAATCTTTGATTTAAAATAACTTTTCAGCACTTTGCAATGGAAAAAGTTCCAAAATGTAGGTGAAAAATGATCTCTGAGAAGGAAACGCAAGAGAAAAAGTTAATTACATATGGGCCCTTATCTGTTTTATCTCATGCATGATCTCTCCTTATTTGTTTATCTCATGCATTAGCTTTCCTTACAGTTAACCACTTGAGGACCCACCCTTTACCCCCCTTAAGGACCAGCGCTGTTTTAGCTGATCTGTGCTGGGTGGGCTCTGCAGCCCCCAGCACAGATCAGCGTGCAGGCAGAGCGACCAGATCGCCCCCCTTTTTTCCCCACTAGGGGGATGATGTGCTGGGGGGGTCTGATCGCTCCTGCCTGCCGGGTGTTACGGGGGGGGCACCTCAAAGCCCCCCTCCGCGGCGAAATCATCCCCCTCCCTCTCCTACCTGGCCCCCCCTGGAGATCCGGGCTGCACAGGACGCTATCCGTCCTGTGCAGCCAGTGACAGGCTGTCTCCTGTCACATGGCGGCGATCCCCGGCCGCTGATTGGCCGGGGATCGCCGATCTGCCTTACGGCGCTGCCGTACAATGTAAACAAAGCGGATTATTTCCGCTTGTGTTTACATTTAGCCTGCGAGCCGCCATCGGCGGCCCGCAGGCTATTCACGGAGCCCCCCGCCGTGAATTGACAGGAAGCAGCCGCTCGCACGAGCGGCTGCTTCCTGATTAATTAGCCTGCAGCTGGCGACGCAATACTGCGTCGCTGGTCCTGCAGCTGCCACTTTGCCGACGCACGGTATAAGCGTGCGGTCGGCAAGTGGTTAAAGATACTCCGTAACAAAAATTGCATCCTGTTTTTTTATCATTCTACAAGTTCAAAAAGCTATTCTAATGTGTTCTGGCTAACTGCAGCACTTTATACTATCACTGTCTCTGTAATAAATCAATGTATCTTTCCCCTGTCAGACTTGTCGGCCTGTGTCTGGAAGGCTGCCAAGTTCTTCAGTGGTTCTGCTATGAACTCCCCCTTCCAGGCCCCTCTATGCACACTGCCTGTGTGTTATTTAGGATTAGAGCAGCTTCTCTTTTCTCTCTTATCTTTTACAAGCTGGATAAATCGTCCTCTGAGCTGGCTGGGCTTTCAGATACTGAAGAATTACAGACAAGGGCAAATCTGTTTGCAGGAAGAAACAAGCAGCCTGAAACTTCAGTGCATGAGAACAGGGGGAAATAAACACACAAATGATCTCTTGAGATTCAAAAGGAAGGCTGTATACAGCCTGCTTGTGTATGGATATATTTTCTATGTGTGGACATACTGTACATCAACCTACTTCCTGTTTTGGTGGCCATTTTGTTTGTTTATAAAAAAACTTTTTAAAACTGTTTTTAACCACTTTTAATGCGGTGAGGAGTGGCGAAATTGTGTCAGAGGGTAATAGGAGATGTCCCCTAACGCACTGGTATGTTTACTTTTGTGCGATTTTAACAATACAGATTCTCTTTAAGGTGAAAAATAAGTAATTTTTGTGAAACAATCCCATGGCCATTAAAGAGTGGGGCTGACATGACACCTTTAGACATGCAAATATTGCCGGACCCTGGGCCATATGCAATACACTTTTTCTCCTGAGTTTACTCCTAGGTGATATTTTTAGACTTGTTAATAAAATGCCTTTTAAACCACCAGCAAGCAAACAAATAATCAAAATAATTTTAATAGTACTTTTTTTTACTTCAATTTAAAATATTTTTTTAGCACGTTGCAATTCAAAAATTACCAAAAAGTAAATGAAAATACTATAAAAAAAATTTCAGTATTTTCCCACTTGCTGGTGATTTTAAAGGCATTTTATTGATAAGGGTCCATATGCAATTCACTTTTTTTCCTTTTCAGTTTTCAGTTTTCTTCTACGTGATAATTTTTCATCTTCTTTAAAATACATTTTTAGAATTTTGCAATTAAAAAAAGCACCAAAAGTAGTAGAAAACATGCTATCAAAATGACTGTGTGTATTTTCCTACTTGCTAGGGATTTAAAATGCATTTTATTGACAAGGGCCCATATGCAAATCCCCTTTTTTACTGAGTTTTCTCCTTGGAGATAATTTTCTATCTTCTATTTAAAATAACTTTCCAGCACTTTTTTAACTGAAAAAGTAGCAAACAGTAAATGAAAACTTACTATCAAAATGATTTTGAGTATGTTCTTGCTTTCTGGTGGCTTAAAAGGTATTTCATTAACTAGTTTAAAAATATCACCTAGGTGACCCATCTTTGATGGGGATTATAAGGTCCAGTGGGCTGGCAGGCCACCTTCTCTTCTCCTCTTTTCTCTTTTCTGATCTAAATTTCATTTCTTTCTCTTTTCCTTTTTCCTACCTCTTCTTTATCTCAGTCTGAGGCTCTTCACCCCTCTCAGGACAGTGATCTGGAAAGATCACCTCATTTCTTGTTAAAAGACAACAGATGTATGCCCCTATGGGCCCTTCACAGGGAGATGGGTGTCTCTTTGTAGGTTACTGTCCTTATAGTCCAAGGAAAATATTCACTGACAGCTGTCATAGGATATACTTTATCTCCACATGGCTAATGTATTGGGTTACTGTTATTACTGTTAACTTCATTTGATCTAACTATTTTGTCTTGACTTACTAAGACTATCCTGTGGATTGTATTCTACTATGCAAAGAAAAAGAAAAATTTAAATATAAAAAAAAATATCACCTAGGAGAAAACTCAGGAGAAAAAATTAATTGCATATGAGCCCAAGGAGTTAAGTCAAATAAGGAGATTTAAACCATGAGTTAAGTCAGTTAACCACTTGACGACCAGGGTAATTTTCAGTGATCGGTGCTGTGTGGGCTCTACAGCCCGCAGCACCGATCAGGAGTGCAGCAGGGCGATCAGACTACCCCCCTTTTTTCCCCACTAGGGGGATGTCCTGCTGGGGGGGTCTGATCGCCGCCGGCTGCTTGCGCTTGCGGGGGGGGCTCTTCAAAGCCCCCCTCCGCAGCGCTTCCTGGCCTCCTTCCCCATCCCTCCCTCTCCCTCCCCCTGTGAGTGGCGCAGGACGGAATTCCGTCCTGCGCCTGATAGGATAGGCTTCTGCCTATCAGATGCCGGTGATCCCCGGCCAATCAGAGGCCGGGGATAGCCGATCTACGTCACGGCGCTGCTGCGCAGCAGCGCTGTGTGATGTAAACAGCGGGGATTTCTTCCCCGCGTGCTTACATTTTGCCGGCGAGCCGCGATCGGCGGCTCTCCGGCTGTTCACTGAGACACCCTCCGTAAACTGACATGGAAAAGCCGCTCGATCGAGCGGCTGTTTCCATGGTAACCCGCAGACGACCAGTTTACGCCAATCGGCGTTAGCTGGTCGTCAAGAGGTTAATGAGAGATGAATCATGAGTTAAGTTAGATAAGGAGAGATAAATCATAAGTTAAGTTATATAAAGAGAGATAAATCATAAGTTAAGTTATATAAAGAGAGATCAATCATAAGTTAAGTTAGATAAGAAGAGATAACTCATTTAAGAAGAAATAAATTGTGAGTCAATAAATAAGGTGAGGTAATTACACAGAAATGTTTTGTGAACTCTGTCCCAACAAAGAGAATCATTGAAATCCTGGGCCTTATTCAATTAACTTTTTCTCCTAAGTTTTGTCCTAGGTGATATTTTACACCCTTTCAATAATATGTCTTTTATGCCACCAGCAGGCAAGAAAATACTCAGAATAAATTTGACAGTACTTTTTGACCTACTTTTTGGTACTTTTTTTTATTGCAGAATGCTGAAAAGTTATTTTAAACAAAGGATGAGAAATTATCTCCTAGAAGAAAACTTAGGGAAAAAAAGTCAACTGAATAAGGCCAATGGACTTGTACTTGTACTTTATTTTCTGGTTGAACTCGATGGATGGATGTCTTTTTTCAACCCAAATAACTATGTAACTATGGACTTTCATTGAGGCTGCTTACTGATGCTGCACCAAATTGACAAAATAATGTTTGTATTTAACACAAATAAACACTGCTGTTCCAAAGTGCTCCACAATAAATATGGCAGATGCCACTTGGGGATCAATAAAGTGGGAATCATGAAAATATGTGTAGCCACTTCTATAAATCTGGTGATTAGACAAGTGATATTATTTGGCACTGTAAAGACCTCCTATAATGTATTAGCCTCTTTATTACAAAGCAATGTGCGCAGCATGAAAATAATGCACAAATGTGCAGTTTGAAACCGCTTATCTCATAGATAGAGGTAGTCCTCCATACTCTGTACAACTCTGTGGCCAGCGGTGGTGTGTGGGAGCTGAACACCTTTGGGAGTGGAATGTACCTCTAAGAGCCAAGTCTACCTAATCTGAGGAAGATGCAAGGCGTCAAAATGCATTGTCATGCCGGAAATGGAGTAAATTGCTTTTTATTTTGTCTTTACAGTGCCTGCTAATATCCCTTTATAATGAACCACATCGGTCGACCCCCTGGTTTACAAAAGACATCAATTAATTTGAAGAACTGATACATTGAATCCTTTTGAATCAGAATAGATTTCTTCATTGCCAAGAAAAAGGGTATTGCACAAGGAATTGTTATGGGTACATACAGCACAGTGGATATACATGGGTAGGGCAGGAAACGCAAAACGTGGGTACTCACATAAAAGGTGGAGGCAGAGCTGAGGGCCTAGGCTTTGTGGTCCTGGTGGACATGCCTGGCAGTCCTGGTGGCTTTGATGGATACAATATCCTCTGTGCTTGGAAAGCAAAAATAAAACCGAGAGCCCAATCTAGTGTAGTATGTTCTAGAAATCTGGAAATTTTATGGAATTGAGATTATACTCACAAGTAAGGGTCACCACACAGGCGACCACTGGAAAAGCAGGTGGGGAGAATTTTCACCTGACCCCACTCAGGTATAAAAAGTCACTCTCTATAGACAGGAAGAAATGGGGATACACCCCTCCACCAAGGGTGGACTAAGTATATAAATAAACAAGAATAATAGAGGCGCCAACATAGGATAAAACAAGTTAAAATCCGTCTAAAAGGAGGGAAATGGGTGGATTCACCTCCCTCAGGTATACAAATGACCAGGCTAAATTCAGCCATTAAATATACTTATATTATTAATTGTATTTATTTTAAAACAAATCTCCAAATATGATGCAACGCGTTTCACGGGCCAACATCCCGCTTCATTAGGCAATCGAACAAGGAGAACACTGGGAGAGAAAAGGGGAAACAAAAGGGGAAAAAAACAATGCTAGGAGGTGCTCAGATGCTTTTTCAACAATTTGTCAGATTCTGATACAGTATTTGACAATTTAGACCTTAATATTAATTGCTACAAATATTGTATCAGAATATGACACACACACACACACACACACACACAAACACACACACACATACACAAATGCACACACACACACACACACACAAATGCACACACACACACACATATGCAATTCATCTTTTCTCCTGTGATATCTCCTAGGACAGTGAAGTGAACTTTTTGAAGTTGTGACACATCACGCCAAATGCTCAGATCTCCGTGACACATCACATATGAAAAATAGAAAATTACTAATAACCACAAAATGGATGGAAAGAGTACATTATCCTGAATACACTTAAAAATGAAGGCTAGCAACTTTCAAGAATATTAATAAAAGCAATCAGTGGGACAGTTAGGCGCTCCCCCAATATAGGTAGCCAAGCATAGGTGCCCCCAGTATAGGAAGTCAGGTGTAGGTCTCCGCCTATAGGTAGCCAGGCGTCACTGCCTCCAGTATAGGTACAGCCAGGAGTAGGTGCCCTCCCTTGGAAACCAGCGCCAAAGGCTGGCTATGGGAACAAGCACCAGTAAATCATAACAAGACGGTACTGGAAGACATCAGGTAAAAGCAGGTTTTATGATAAAGAAACAGATACCAGGATAAGGAAATACACAGAAAACTGAGCTAGATTTTACTGCAGAATAAACAGGGAACAGCCTGTCCGACTGATGCACCTGCATTGTATGCTGAGAAAGGGGACTCTGAATACACAGAAGCAAGTAAAATGTACACAGCCTGTAAAGGCAAGGAGTAGGGGGGATACCTAGAAAGATGCAGGTCATTAAATTGAGCCTACGTACCAGCTGGACCCAGTGAGCATCACATGATGTTTAGGTGCTTTCAGTAAATACCGATCTAGTTACACAAAATATGGACATACTGTCTCCAAATGACATTTGGTTCAAAGAACTACATTTGTAATCATGAAATACTTACTGATTGCTCTTTTAAACATTATAGCATAAAGAGGAATTCGGATGAAATCCACTTGTACAATATTGGAATCTGCCAATCACTGAGCATCTTTGGTGGCATGATGTAAGGATCAGACAATAGTGTCATCACTGTACGCCAAAGCAATTATCCACCCAGACAATGAGGCAGACGTGCCCCTGTTGTTTTCAGACTGATACAGCAATCATTTTTATCAATGCGGGTGATTAAGATTTCGTTAAACAGGAAGCATGTTTTGTAAAACTGAATAAATGTGATTGCAGCCTGATTCCGAAAGCAACAGGAGCAGCTTACTTACCCCAAACCCGAGAAATTATTAGTACTGCTCTGCAGAACAGCTGTGCACTCATGTACATATGTGTTCAGAATGACTATTCACGGATAGGTTACGCTGAAATTGCAAGGTCAATTTCTAGCCTGTCATTAATGGAAAAATGCTGAAACACTGGCAGATATGGTGAGCCAAGTGATTTGCCCAAACTGGGATTCAATATGCATCAAAGCAGTTTGTCACTGTGGAGGATGATTCATTTTATCCTTGAAAACACTTAAAGTGGACCTGAACTCTTGCACAGGACAGAAGGAAAACAGAGAGAAATGCACCCGGTATATATTTAGAGAGTTTAGCCTGTCTAATTCCCCCTCATCCATGTCTAATAACTATTTTTAATTTGATCTCTCCCCTTGTCACCTGACTGCCATAAGCTCATTTGAAAGCATTTCATGTTAACAAAATGTCTGCTTTCATGAAAGCAGGAAGTGGAAACAGTGCAGATTTATTGCAGGATTTGTATCAGCTGTAACAAAGAAATGTTTTTCTTTGAATGTTATTATGCTGTTGTGTATCTTTTAGAGCAGAGAGGAAGTTCTGAGTTCAGGTCCACTTTAAGCTACTTTTAAAATGGTTTCCTAAAAAAACCCAACAAAAACTGATTGTGTACACGTTCTCAAAAACTGATGGTACATAATCATTTATAAATTATATATATGTATATACAGTGCCTGGCAAAAGTACAGTTAGGACCATAAATATTTGGACAGAGACAACTTTTTTGTAATGTTGGTTCTGTACATTACCCCTATGAATTTTAAATGAAACAACTCAGATGCAGTTAAAGTGCAGCCTTTTTAGCTTTAAAGGAATACTTAAGGCAAAAAAAAAAATGACATTTACTCACCTGGGGCATCCCTCAGCCCCCCGAAGCTGGATGGTGCCCTCGCAGCCCCGCTCCGATCGTCCTGACCCGGCCGGCGGCTACTTCCGGTTCGGCGACAGCCGCCGACAGGCTGGGAACGCGACTGATTTTCCGCGTTCCCAGCCGCTGCTATCACCCTCTATGCTGCTATAGCGTATATATAGACGCTATAGCAGCATAGAGGGTGATAGCAGCGGCTGGGAACGCGGAAAATCAGCCGCGTTCCCAGCCTGTCGGCGGCTGTCGCCGAACCGGAAGTAGCCGCCGGCGGGGACAGGATGATCGGAGCGGGGCTGCGAGGGCACCATCCAGCTTCGGGGGGCTGAGGGATGCCCCAGGTGAGTAAATGTCATTTTTTTTTTTTTGCCTTAAGTATTCCTTTAACTCAGTGGGGTGAACAAAACAATCGCATAAAAATGTTAGGCAACTAAAGCATTTTTTAACACAATCCCTTCATTTCAGGGGCTCAAAAGTAATTAAATTAAATAAATGGATATAAAATGTTCATTTCTAATATGTGATAGATTGGAGCTAATGATAACACTTTTTTAAGCTGTAACTTTAGTGCTCACCACCAAGAGTTACCCGTTCCCCAGCAGGAGAGCTTGGCAGGTTCAACTTTGTGCTCAAAGGGAAAGAGTGGCTGATTTCCGCTCCCAGTTCCTCCATGACTGTCTTTTGTGGGTAATAATGTCTAATGCTGGGTACACACGATGCGATTTCCCGCTCAATCGGCAGGATCGGCCGATTATTTCTGACATGTTTGATCGGGTTTTGATTGATACAGCTGTCAATTTTGCATACTTAACATGAGTAAATCGACGGCTGTATCGATCGAGACCCGATCGATCATTTCAGAAATAATCGATCCAGTCGATCGAGTGGGAAATCACATTGTGTGTAGCCAGTATAATGTCTAGTACACACCATACAATTTTCTGTTAGATTAACTGTTTTAGATTAATGCCTAGTACACATCATACAATTTTCTGTTAGATTAAGATTTTTTACTGTTAGATTTTCTGTTTTAGATTATTTTCTGTAGAAACTGGTCATTATCTCTAGTGCATTGTCTTCTGGTTATCTCCTGCTGAGTAGAACAATGCTTAATTGCTAGGCAGATAGATGGTTAGATAGATAATTTCCAACAAAGGCACAGAGAAGGCACAGAGGTAGGTAGAGCCAGGATGCACATATCTCTGTTCTTACTTGGAAAATCTGGATGTCCGTGTAATCACAAAGCACATCATTCGATTTTTAGATATTGGCCTCAATTCACTAAGCTTTGAATGTTATTATGCTATTATGTTATTAAGCTTTGAATGTTATTAACGTTTCTAGAGTGATCACCATAGTGATGAGGCATGTCGTATTCAGGAAACATTTTACCTCAGGCAAACCTAAAGTTAACTCTTCTGTCTTTAAGTTAACTCTTCAATCCTTAAAGAGAATCTGTATTGTTAAAATCGCTCAAAAGTAAACATACCAGTGCGTTAGGGGACATCTCCTATTACCCTCTGTCACAATTTCGCCGCTCCTCGCCGCATTAAAAGTGGTTAAAAACAGTTTTAAAAAGTTTGTTTGTAAACAAACAAAATGGCCACCAAAACAGGAAGTAGGTTGATGTACAGTATGTCCACACATAGAAAAATACATCCATACACAAGCAGGCTGTATACAGCATTCCTTTTGAATCTCAAGAGATCATTTGTGTGTTTCTTTCCCCCATGCACTGAAGTTTCAGGCTGCTCTTTTCTTCCTGCAAACAGCTTTGCCCTTGTTTGTAATTCCTCAGTATGTGAAAGCCCAGCCAGCTCAGAGGACGATTTATCCAGCTTGTAAAAGATAAGAGAGAAGAGAGAAGCTGCTCTAATGTAAATAACACACAGGCAGTGTGCAGAGAGGGGCCTGAAAGGGTGAGTTCATAGCAGAACCACAACACTGAAGAACTTGGCAGCCTTCCAGACACAGGCCGACAAGTCTGACAGGGGAAAGATACATTGATTTATTACAGAGACAGTGATAGTATAAAGTGCTGCAGTTAGCCAGAACACATTAGAATAGCTTTTGGAACTTGTAGGATGATAAAAAAACAGGATGCAATTTTTGTTACGGAGTCTCTTTAAAATAACTCCAGAATTCTAAAGTTAAGATCAGCGGATCGTTCACAAACACCCTTATCAGTCTGCCTGAGAGACTGTATACACGCACTACTGTCGCTGGAATGCCAGCCCAGCAGGAGGGTCTGCTGGACCCGTCGTTCATTGCCGTAGTGCGTGTGTACGCACCTTAAGTGAATTAAGGCCAATGTCAAATTGTTTAACAAGAATTTCACCTCCCATCACCTTCCCATTCCCACCTTCTCCCCACCTCATGTACCCCCTGTAACAGCATTGTACATGCCCAGTATGGGAACAGCACTTTCCTTAGACACAGTTATAAAGCACTCACCCTAAAGCTGTATAGGGATCAGAACCATTTTCAAATTGGAGGACCGGGTTTCGGAAGATGAGCAGTGAACACAGGACACTGAAGGGCCAAAAGAAGATGCTGGACTAAATCTCCAGGATGTAAGTATTTATAGTGTATGTTTATCTGGCCAGTTACTTTTTTTTGAGGACAGGTGTAGAGATGGCCTGAACTGTTCGCCGGCGAACAGTATTCTGCAAACTTTCCCTGTTCGCATTTGTGGCAACAGCGAACATTTGGCATGTTCGACCCGCCCCCTATACATCATCATTGAGCTAAACTTTGACCCCTTACCTTACAGTCAGCAGACGTTACTCACGATCCGCACCATCAGTATAAATCTTTATTCAAGTATAAAATTAAAACATGATAAAAAGCGTGGGTCGTGCACAGATGACGCACAGGCGTTTCGGACTTACACAGTCCTTTCTCAAATCTTCTCAGACACACACTCAGTCAGCAGACACATGGCAGCCAATCAGCTAGCACCCCCTCCTGGACCCCCACCCCCTATCAAAAAGCAGTTGTGGAGGTCATATTGGATTCATTCTCTGCTGGCTGCTGACTGTTAGTGAGAGCAGGGTCAGACTTGCTGCAGATAGTTAGGAAAAGCATTAGCTAGGTCTGTGTTCTTGTTCCTCACTTGCTGTGAAAGCACCCCAAACAGCCCTTTTGAGGGCTAGCACATTGGTCTCCTGTGTTGTTGTTTTTTTGTGTGTGTGACACCCCATAGCCCAAGTCGAGTTTGTGACAAATCTTCACACATATCAGTCATTTGTTTTTTGTCAAACAAAACTGCATAAAACCAACAACATAAAAACAAATCCTTCAGCTACTATGGGTCCGTGTCTATATGTCATTGTATAGCTGTGTTGTAAAGCAATCTTCATCATGATAAGCAGCATTGCTTCCTTCTATGTGTCAGATTTTGTAGTGCAGCATATATTACATCAAGAATTCATCTGCAATGCTGCTAGTGTGATCATTATTTAGCCTCATTTGAACTCTTTAACATCATTGCCATCTGTTGTTATTCGGATTTATAGTTATCCATGTTTAAACACACACACAGGCTTGTTGTAGTACCTGTGATACCATTTTCAAATAAATGACAGCAGAAACCTTTGTGTATGCACAATGTTACCAGAAAGGTCACAGCTTTGATGAGGGTTTGTCAGTTTTGTGAGTGCTCAACTTAGTTTGCTCAAATCTGTTAACTAGTCCCTAGGCTAGTTATCCTATCCTATCCTAGTTGGTTTGACATTTATTCTATGTATTCTTTACCTCACAAAGAAATTGTTGTAATTGTAAAAGTGTTATAACAGGACATGTGCATAGACTGCATAAACTGCTGTAATTAAAGGCAGTGGTGTAGCTAAGGAGCTATGGGCCCCAGTGCAAGTGTTACAATGCTCCCCCCCCCCAGCACTCTATACATAACAATTGTTACGGCACACCAAAACCTGCCAAGGACAACCACAGTGTCAGAGGTGCAAGAATGGGATGGGGAACAGTTTGTTAATGATTACTACTATTCCAAGCATCTATAGAAGTGATTATTACCAGCACAGGACCAATAGAGAGCTAATACTGTGGCTGAGGGAGGGCCCCTCTGGCCCAAGGGCCCCGGTGCGGTCGCAGCCTCTGCATCCTCCTATTGCTATGCCACTGAGTAAGGGCACTACTTCAACTTGATATATTTTGATCAGCCTGACAATTAAATCTTGAAATTATGTGGATATCACTAGAATTTGTCCGTCATTTGATCATATCTGCCCATATTTACGATCTTCCTGTTGATTTTAAGTGACATCAGTAGATGCTGCCTGTGGGTCAATAAAATATGCAATATATCACTGATATCTGTCTGTCATTAGTATTATCAGCATATTAGCTCTAATGGCTTTTCATAGGTTGTACCTGCAAATCATTGGAATTTGCCTGAATACAGTATCGATTTTTACCCTAAAAATGCTTGCCTAGTTTGATACTTTGCATTTTCATAGTAAAGGTGTTTTTCCATGGGAGAATGTAGATTAATAGGCCTAGTATGTTGGTTACTGTGCTGCTGTAACTTTAATAAATGTATCCAGCCATTGTATGTATGAGAGCACCATCTTGTGGAAGTTACAAAAACTGCTCTTCGTATATCTGATTAGATCAGTCTTGTACATGGGGATGCTATTCCTTCACTACTCATGCATTTCTTATGGTATGCACAAGATGAAAATAGGACTCTCATGCTTTCTAATACACTGTTGTACTTGAATTGCAGAGTTGTGATGTATAAAGAAGTTGTTATTATTATAGAGACCATAAATGTCAACAGTAAAGTTTAAACTTAAAGTCCAGCTACATGAAAAGAAAATCTTAGTTTGGAATAAAGTGAAAAGGTATTAAATCCTATTTTGGATTCTTAATGCTATGGGTGTCCCCTTGTGTGAGAATTCCCTTAACTTTCTGCCCTAACAGGAAGTGCATACATGCATTGGCCGCACAGTGGTGTAGTGGTTTGCACTCTTGCCTTGCAGCGCTAGATCCCTGGTTTGAATCCCAGTCAAGCCACTATCTGCATGGAGTTTGTATGTTCTCCCTGTGTCCGCGTGAGGTTTCCTCCGGGCACTGTGGTTTCCTCCCTTATCTTAAAAACATACAGATGAGTTGATTGGCTTCCCCCTAAATTGGCCCTAGACTATGATACATACACTGCACAATACATACATAGAAATATGTCTACGGTAGGGAGATTGTGAGCCCCTCTGAGGGTCAGTTAAAGGGAACCTTAACTGAGAAAGATATTGATGTTTCCTTTTAAACAATACCAGTTGCCTGGCAGTCCTGCTGATCTCGTTGGCTTCAGTGGTGGCTGAATCACAGACCTGTAACAAGCATGCAGCTAATCCAGTCTGACTTTTGTCAGAGCACCTGATCTGCATGCTTGTTCAGGGGCTGTGGCTAGAAGTATTAGAGACACAGGACACAGGATCAGCAGAAGAGCCAGGCAACTGGTATTATTTTAAAAGGAAAAATCCATATCCTACTCAGTTTAGGTTCCCTTTAAGTGATAAAAAAATATACTCTGTACAGCGCTTTGGAAAATGTCAGTGCTTTATAAGTACTAAATAATAAAAATGCCCCCAACAGGAAGAGATTCGGCAACAAGCTAAACTTGTGAAATCGCAAAACTGTAATTTACTATTTTTAATAACTATAAGATTAATTACAGTTAGTGTGAATTTGTAGGTTACAATTTTGCTTAGAATTTTCACTTTTCCGCTTTTGGCATTCAATCTGAAATTACACAGTTTTAGGCAGTGTTTACAAACAAACTAACTAGCGTGTGATAGGCTCACATAAGCAGAGTGTGTGAGTCATACAGAGCCTGCAGGGGGCCTGCAGAGGGTGTGTATCGCTTCTATCCAATCACAAGCAGCCCTGCACATGTGATTGGCCGAACGGGTCACGTGGTTCGGACCCGAACGCGCTCTGATTGGCCGAACAGGTCACGTGGTTCGGGTAAATAAATATCCGATCCACGTCATTTCTCCGCCATTTGTCTGTGGGTTTAGCTTTGGGTAGGCAGGCAGGGTAGTTCTCTCTCCAGCCAGGCTAGCCAGGGTCCCCCCAGTCATTGTGTCACTGCTGGGAACAGTAGTACACTGCTCACCCACACTATATAGCATTGTGTTTACTGCCACTCTGTGTACACCGCTCACCCACCACTGTATGGCATTGTGTTTACTGCCACTCTGTGTCTCTGCTGGGAACAGTAGTACACCGCTCACCCACCACTGTATAGCATTGTGCTCTGTGTCGCTGCTGGGAATAGTAGTACACCGCTCACCCACCACTGTATAGCATTGTGCTCTGTGTCGCTGCTGGGAATAGTAGTACACCGCTCACCCACCACTGTATAGCATTGTGCTCTGTGTCGCTGCTGGGAACAGTAGTACACCGCTCACCCACCACTGTATAGCATTGTGCTCTGTGTCGCTGCTGGGAACAGTAGTACACCGCTCACCCACCACTGTATAGCATTGTGCTCTGTGTCGCTGCTGGGAATAGTAGTACACCACTCACCCACCACTGTATAGCATTGTGCTCTGTGTCGCTGCTGGGAATAGTAGTACACCGCTCACCCACCACTATGCTGCTGCTGGGTTAGCGTTACCGGTCCCTTTTCCTGGAACCTCTTATCTGTATTACATTTATGACTGCATGGCGACAAAAAGCATGTTACCTGTGCAAAGAAAAATGACATTTTCCGCATTTAAAAGACATTTTTTCCTTTGAAACTTTACAATCAATTTTCTCAAAAACTATAAGCTCTTTTTCAAATTTTTTTTTCCTCTTGTACCCACTCCCAAGTTGCACATACCCTTCAAATTTGGGGTATGTAGCATGTAAGGAAGCTTTACAAAGCACGAAAGTTCGGGTCCCCATTGACTTCCATTATGTTCGGAGTTCGGCGCGAACACCCGAACATCGCGGCCATGTTCGGCGAACGTTCGCAAACCCGAACATCCAGGTGTTAGCCCAACACTATAGGTAACTACAAGTTATCTATATTGAACTGTGTGCTGTATTGCTTAGTTACACATTGGTGATGTCACTTGGTTGATGCATTTAGCATTTCTCTTTATTGCAGTACTGTGTCCTGGTAATCACAGGGCCCTTATTTATTTTAAAAGTATTATTAAATTACATTGTATGATACCAGTTAATGATGTGTCTATAATGTGGGGACTCCAAACATAATATATATTTGCTATTTCACCTGTTCTATTTTAGGTGATTTATCTCTTGTCTGTTCCATGATAGTTATATATTATCTTCTATTGACTTCTTCACTGTGGTAGCATAATTTTAATAGTGTTCACAATTACTTTTTTATGCTTGACTTTGAATTTTATGAATATATTTCTCTCCATTTAATAGTTCATCTGCTCTGTTTAACCATCTCATCTGAGTGAATCCTATTTCAAAATCCTTTGAAGCCAGAACCTGCTTTCCAAGGTATGTAAGAAATTCCCAAGAGGTCTTTTCCTCCTGCACCTTTTTGATGTTCAATTTAATTTAAGAAAACCAAATGAAAATGATTTATATTAGCAAAACAAAACAAAAAACCCAACAGCAATGAAACAACCCCCTTCCCCCCCTAACTCTAAACCTCCATTGGACATTCACATGTACAGTATATAAGCTGTCCTTTTTCACATTAGGCTCACTACACAATATGTCTGGCATTATTCTGTACTGAAAGTTTACTCTTTGAATCTTTTAGAGTCAGTCAATAAATGCTATCTCCCCAGTTGCAAACAGTCTGCTTTTACAACACCTTAAAGGGGCACTATGACTCATTTCATTCTTTTAAGTTCCTTAAACATAAATATTTGTAAGTGGATCAATGTTATTGACACCAATTATGGCAGATCAAAAGGAATATTTATACTGCTAATACCCATGTATAGCTAGGGAGCCACATCAGACGTTTTACTTTGCTCATGCCAAGTAGTGCCCCTTTAAAGTGTACTTAAGGTGACCCAATTGTTAAAAGTTATTTATACATGAGACTTCATAAGTTGACAGATAAACTTTGTGACCCCTCATTTGGATGAACTGCTCTTCATGATCCCACTGTACGAAGCAGTGGTTTCTGGTGCTGCATCAACTGGTCCTTTTTGCCAATGCCATAGACTGCAATGTTTATTGCTGCTACATGGTGCTGGGAAGGTGTTTTCTGCGCTGGGTTATAGGTGACTGTTGCGAGTGATGTGTAGCCTTGCGGAGCAGATTTTTTGGGGGGCTAGGTTTTTGGTGTTTTCTGTGTTAGAATAGTGTCAGGCATATTGGCAGGAATGTTCAGCTAGCATATCAATGGTTAGTGTTAGCTAGTTCAGTTTTAGGAATAGTGTATCGATAGGAGGGTTAATGTGAGAAGATAGGGTAGGGTGAGGTTAGAAGGTACTCCTTGGGAATTATTAAACAAAACAAAAATGTACACCTTACTGTAGTTCCCTTTCACCACTGTGAGCTGAGTCAGATCAAGCGCATGCTCTACCTATTCTGTGGGACCTATTTGATTGCGTGCTTCCTCGCAGTTGTGCACTGTAGCCATCGGCATGAGCGGATTGTAAACATTCAGAACCATGCATGCCCAGCACCCTCCCCCCACAGCTCCGGCACTACGCCGTAGGGGGGTCTGAATGGCTATATGCATAAATATCATACTGAAAAAGAGAAAAAAAAGTCAGACACAAAGAGTAAGAAAGTTGCAAGGAGAAAGAAAAAATAGATGTTATAACAAATACGATGCCAAACGCCTCTTCAACATGAAAAATACTTATCGACCGCCATCTGTAAGAAAACAGAAGAGAGACAACACAAAAAAAAGAGATCATAATTTACATGCATTACCACATACAATAACAGATATAAAATACTGCCTATGAAATGCACACAAAGTGACCTGTAAAAAAAGATTGTTTATATATGCATACATATCATACTGAAAAAGAGAAAAAAAAGTCAGACAAAAAGAGTAAGAAAGTTGCAGAAAGAAAGAACAAATACATGTTATAAAAAAACTTGATGCCAAACTCTTCTTCAACATGAAAAATACTTCTCCAGCTCCATCTGGAAGACAAAAGAAGAGAGACAACACAGAAAAAGAGAAAACAACATACATGCATTTACACATACAATGGAAGATATAAAATATTACACATTGCAAAACTAAAGGATACTACAGGGTGGGCCATTTATATGGATACACCTGATCTATGTATACACCCCATATACAACATCATACCATCAATTTTTTTGTTCCACCAGTCTTGGAGTGATCTATCCAATGTGGGTTAGTGTCAGACCAATAGTGGTGGTTTTGTTTGTTAATTTCACCATTCACATAAAATTATGTGCCCATATAAATAGCCAAATTAAGGTGTATCCATATGAATGGCCCACCCTGTACTGAGGCCTCCTCCTCCCCAATAGCCACCCTATTCCTCTCCAGATTTATTTTCTTTAACAGTTAGTGTGCAAAATGTGCACAGTGAATGTGAAGAAACAAATACGTCCAACTGCCACCGCCATACCAATTCACATGCACAACTCTTCTTTACCATGAAAAACACTTGTCGACCGCCATCTGTAAGAAAACAGAAGAGAGACAACACAAAAAAAGAGATACCAGTTTACATGCATTACCACATGCAATAACAGATATAAAATACTACCCATGAAATGCACACAAAGTGACCTGTAAAAAAAGATTGTTTATATATGCATACATATCATATTGAAAAAGAGAAAAAAAGTAAGACAAAAAGAGTAAGAAAGTTGCAAGAAGAAAGAACAAATACATGTTATAACAAACCCGATCCCAAACTCTTCTTCAACATGAAAAATACTTGTCGACCGCCATCTGTAAGAAAACATAAGAGAGAAAACACAGAAAAAAAGAAAACAACATACATGCATGTACACATACAATGGAAGATATAAAATATTACACATTGCAAAACTAAAGGATACTACAGGGTGGGCCATTTATATGGATACATCTGATCTATGTATACACCCCATATACAACATCATACAATCATTTTTTTTCCAACAGTCTTGGAGTGATCTATCCAATGTGGGTTAGTGTCAGACCAATAGTGGTGGTTTTGTTTGTTAATTTCACCATTCACATAAAATTATGTACCCATATAAATAGCCAAATTAAGGTGTATTCATATGAATGGCCCACCCTGTACTGTGGCCTCCTCCTCCCCAATAGCCACCCTATTCCTCTCCAGATTTATTTTCTTTAACAGTTAGTGTGCAAAAAATCAGCTGTATCCATATAAATGGCCCACCTTGTAGTATCCTTTAGTTTTGCAATGTGTAATATTTTCTATCTTCCATTGTATGTGTAAATGCATGTATGTTGTTTTCTCTTTTTCTGTGTTGTCTCTCTTCTTTTGTCTTCCAGATGGAGCTGGAGATGTATTTTTCATGTTGAAGAAGAGTTTGGCATCGAGTTTTTTATAACATGTATTTGTTCTTTCTCCTTGCAACTTTCTTACTCTTTTTTTCTGACTTTATATCTCTTTTCCAGTATAATATGTATGCATATATAAACAATCTTTTTTTACAGGTCACTTTGTGTGCATTTCATGGGCAGTATTTTATATCTGTTATTGTATGTGGTAATGCATGTAAATTATTATCTCTTTTTTTGTGTTGTCTCTCTTCTGTTTTCTTACAAATGGCGATCGACAAGTATTTTTGATGTTGAAGAGGAGTTTGGCATCGAATTTGGTATAACATCTATTTGTTCTTTCTCCTTGCAACTTTCTTACTCTTTTTGTCTGACTTTTTTTCTCTTTTTCAGTATGATATTTATGCATATATAAACAATCTTTTTTTACAGGTCAAATTATGTGCATTTCATGGGTAGTATTTTATATCTGTTATTGTATGTGGTAATGCATGTAAATTGGTATCACTTTTTTTGTGTTGTCTCTCTTCTGTTTTCTTACAGATGGCGATCGACAAGTGTTTTTCATGGTGAAGAAGAGTTGTGCATGTGAATTGGTATGGCGGTGGCAGTTGGGCGTATTTGTTTCTTCACATTCACTGTGCAGATTTTGCACACTAACTGTTAAAGAAAATAAATCTGAAGAGGAATAGGGTGGCTTTTGGGGAGGAGGAGGCCACAGTACAGGGTGGGCCATTCATATGGATACACCTTAATTTGGCTATTTATATGGGTACATAATTTGATGTGAAGGTTAAATTAACAAACAAAACCACCACTATTGGTCTGACACTAACCCACATTGGATATATCCCTCCAAGACTGGTGGAACAAAAAAATTGATGGTATGATGTTGTATATTGGGTGTATACATAAATCAGGTGTATCCATATAAAAGGCCCACTTTGTAGAATCCTTTAGTTTTGCAATGTGTAATATTTTATATCTTCCATTGTATGTGTAACTGCATGTATGTTGTTTTCTCTTTTTCTGTGTTGTCTCTCTTCTTTTGTCTTCCAGATGGAGCTGGAGAAGTATTTTTTTATGTTGAAGAAGAGTTTGGCATCGAGTTTTTTTTAACATATATTTGTTCTTTCTCCTTGCAACTATCTTACTCTTTTTGTCTGACTTTATATCTCTTTTCCAGTATAATATGTATGCATATACAAACAATCTTTTTTTACAGGTCACTTTGTGTGCATTTCATGGGCAGTATTTTATATCTGTTATTGAATGTGGTAATGCATGTAAATTATTATCTCTTTGTGTTGTGTCATTACCACATACAATAACAGATATAAAATACTACCCATGAAATGCACACAAAGTGACCTGTAAAAAAGATTGTTTGTATATGCATACATATTATACTGGAAAAGAGATATAAAGTCAGACAAAAAGAGTAAGATAGTTGCAAGGAGAAAGAACAAATATATGTTAAAAAAAACTCGATGCCAAACTCTTCTTCAACATAAAAAAATACTTCTCCAGCTCCATCTGGAAGACAAATAAGAGAGACAACACAGAAAAAGAGAAAACAACATACATGCATTTACACAGACAATGGAAGATACAAAATATTACACATTGCAAAACTAAAGGATACTACAGGGTGGGCCATTTATATGGATACACCTGATCTATGTATACACCCCATATACAACATCATACCATCAATTTTTTTGTTAAACCAGTCTTGGAGTGATCTATCCAATGTGGGTTAGTGTCAGACCAATAGTGGTGGTTTTGTTTGTTAATTTCACTATTCACATAAAATTATGTACCCATATAAATAGCCAAATTAAGGTGTATCCATATAAATGGCCCACCCTGTACTGTGGCCTCCTCCTCCCCAATAGCCACCCTATTCCTCTCCAGATTTATTTTCTTTAACAGTTAGTGTGCAAAATCTGCACAATGAATGTGAAGAAACAAATACGCCCAACTGCCACTGCCATACCAGTTCACATGCACAACTCTTCTTCACCATGAAAAACACTTGTCGACCGCCATCTGTAAGAAAACAGAAGAGAGACAACACAAAAAAAGAGATACCAATTTACATGCATTACCACATACAATAACAGATATAAAATACTACCCATGAAATGCACACAAAGTAACCTGTAAAAAAAGATTGTATATATATGCATACATATCATACTGAAAAGGAGAAAAAAAAGTCAGACAAAAAGAGTAAGAAAGTTGCAAGAATAAAGAACAAATACATGTTATAACAAACCCAATGCCAAACTCCTCTTCAACATGAAAAATACTTGTCGACCGCCATCTGTAAGAAAACAGAAGAGAGAAAACACAGAAAAAGAGAAAACAACATACATGCATGTACACATACAATGGAAGATATAAAATATTACACATTGCAAAACTAACGGATACTACAGGGTGGGCCATTGATATGGATACACCTGATCTATGTATACACCCCATATACAACATCATACCATCAATTTTTTTGTTCCAACAGTCTTGGAGTGATCTATCCAATGTGGGTTAGTGTCAGATCAATAGTGGTGGTTTTGTTTGTTAATTTCACCATTCACATAAAATTATGTACCCATATAAATAGCCAAATTAAGGTGTATCCATATGAATGGCCCACCCTGTACTGTGGCCTCCTCCTCCCCAATAGCCACCCTATTCCTCTCCAGATTTATTTTCTTTAACAGTTAGTGTGCAAAATCTGCACAGTGAATGTGAAGAAATAAATACGCCCAACTGCCACTGCCATACCAATTCACATGCACAACTCTTCTTCACCATGAAAAACACTTGTCGACCGCCATCTGTAAGAAAACAGAAGAGAGACAACACAAAAAAGAGATACTAATTTACATGCATTACCACATACAATAACAGATATAAAATACTACCCATGAAATGCACACAAAGTGACCTGTAAAAAAAGATTGTTTATATATGCATACATATCATACTGAAAAAGAGAAAAAAAGTCAGACAAAAAGAGTAAGAAAGTTGCAAGAACAAAGAACAAATACATGTTATAACAAACCTGATCCCAAACTCTTCTTCAACATGAAAAATACTTGTCGACTGCCATCTGTAAGAAAACAGAAGAGAGAAAACACAGAAAAAGAGAAAACAACAGACATGCATGTACACATACAATGGAAGATATAAAATATTACACATTGCAAAACTAAAGGATACTACAGGGTGGGCCATTGATATGGATACACCTGATCTATGTATACACCCCATATACAACATCATACCATCAATTTGTTTTTTCCAACAGTCTTGGAGTGATCTATCCAAAGTGGGTTAGTGTCAGAGCAATAGTCTTGGTTTTGTTTGTTAATTTTACCATTCACATAAAATTATGTACCCATATAAATAGCCAAATTAAGGTGTATCCATATGAATGGCCCACTCTGTACTGTGGCCTCCTCCTCCCCAATAGCCTCCCTATTCCTCTCCAGATTTATTTTCTTTAACAGTTAGTGTGCAAAATCTGCACAGTTAATGTGAAGAAACAAATACGCCAAACTGCCACCGCCATAACAATTCACATGCACAACTCTTCTTCACCATGAAAAACACTTGTTGACAGCCATCTGTAAGAAACCAGAAGAGAGACAACACAAAAAAGTGATACCAATTTACATGCATTACCACATACAATAACAGATATAAAATACTACCCATGAAATGCACACAATTTGACCTGTAAAAAAGATTGTTTATATATGCATAAATATCATACTGAAAAAGAGAAAAAACGTCAGACAAAAAGAGTAAGAAAGTTGCAAGGAGACAGAACAAATACATGTTATAAAAACCCGATCCCAAACTCTTCTTCAACATGAAAAATACTTGTCGACCGCCATCTGTAAGAAAACAGAAGAGAGAAAACACAGAAAAAGAGAAAACAACATACATGCATGTACACATACAATGGAAGATATAAAATATTACACATTGCAAAACTAAAGGATACTACAGGGTGGGCTATTGATATGGATACACCTGATCTATGTATACACCCCATATACAACATCATACCATCAATTTTTTTGTTCCAACAGTCTTGGAGTGATCTATCCAATGTGGGTTAGTGTCAGACCAATAGTGGTGGTTTTGTTTGTTAATTTTACCATTCACATAAAATTATGTACCCATATAAATAGCCAAATTAAGGTGTATCCATACGAATGGCCGACCCTGTACTGTGGCCTCCTCCTCCCCAAAAGCCACCCTATTCCTCTCCAGATTTATTTTCTTTAACAGTTACTGTGCAAAATCTGCACAGTGAATGTGAAGAAACAAATACGCCCAACTGCCACCGCCATAACAATTCACATGCACAACTCTTCTTCACCATGAAAAACACTTGTCGACTGCCATCTGTAAGAAAACAGAAGAGAGACAACACGAAAAAAGAGATACCAATTTACATGCATTACCACATACAATAACAGATATAAAATACTACCCATGAAATGCACACAAAGTGACCTGTAAAAAAAGATTGTTTATATATGCATACATATCATACTGAAAAAGAGAAAAAAAAGTCAGACAAAAAGAGTAAGAAAGTTGCAAGGACAAAGAACAAATACATGTTATAACAAACCCGATCCCAAACTCTTCTTCAACATGAAAAATACTTGTCGACCGCCATCTGTAAGAAAACAGAAGAGAGAAAACACAGAAAAAGAGAAAACAACAGACATGCATGTACACATACAATGGAAGATATAAAATATTACACATTGCAAAACTAAAGGATACTACAGGGTGGGCCATTGATATGGATACACCTGATCTATGTATACACCCCATATACAACATCATACCATCAATTTGTTTTTTTTCAACAGTCTTGGAGTGATCTATCCAATGTGGGTTAGTGTCAGACCAATAGTCGTGGTTTTGTTTGTTAATTTTACCATTCACATAAAATTATGTACCCATATAAATAGCCAAATTAAGGTGTATCCATATGAATGGCCCACCCTGTACTGTGGCCTCCTCCTCCCCAATAGCCACCCTATTCCTCCCCAAATTTATTTTCTTTAACAGTTAGTGTGCAAAATCTGCACAGTTAATGTGAAGAAACAAATACGCCAAACTGCCACCGCCATAACAATTCACATGCACAACTCTTCTTCACCATGAAAAACACTTGTTGACAGCCATCTGTAAGAAACCAGAAGAGAGACAACACAAAAAAGTGATACCAATGTACATGCATTACCACATACAATAACAGATATAAAATACTACCCATGAAATGCACACAATTTGACCTGTAAAAAAGATTGTTTATATATGCATAAATATCATACTGAAAAAGAGAAAAAAAGTCAGACAAAAAGAGTAAGAAAGTTGCAAGGAGAAAGAACAAATAGATGTTATAACAAACACGATGCCCAACTCTTCTTCAACAGGAAAAATACTTGTCGACCGCCATCTGTAAGAAAACAGAAAAGAGAAGACACAAAAAAAGAGATAATAATTTACATGCATTACCACATACAATAACAGATATAAAATACTTCCCATGAAATGCACACAAAGTGACCTGTAAAAAAAGATTGTTTATATATGCATACATATTAAACTGGAAAAGTGATATAAAGTCAGAAAAAAGAGTAAGAAAGTTGCAAGGAGAAAGAACAAATACATGTTATAAAAAAACTCGATGCCAAACTCTTCTTCAACATGAAAAATACATCTCCAGCTCCATCTAGAAGACAAAAGAAGAGAGACAACACAGAAAAAGAGAAAACAACATACATGCATTTACACATACAATGGAAGATATAAAATATTACACATTGCAAAACTAAAGGATACTACAGGGTGGGCCATTTATATGGATACACCTGAACTATGTATACACCCAATATACAACATCATACCATCAATTTGTTTTGTTCCACCAGTCTTGGAGGGATCTATCCTATGTGGGTTAGTGTCAGACCAATAGTGGTGGTTTTGTTTGCTAATTTCACCATTCACATAAAATTATGTACCCATATAAATAGCCAAATTAAGGTGTATCCATATGAATGGCCCACCCTGTACTGTGGCCTCCTCCTCCCCAATAGCTACCCTATTCCTGTCCAGATTTATTTTCTTTAACAGTTAGTGTGCAAAATCAGCACAGTGAATGTGAAGAAACAAATACGCCCAACTGCCACCGCCATACCAATTCACATGCACAACTCTTCTTCACCATGAAAAACACTTGTCGACCGCCATCTGTAAGAAAACAGAAGAGAGACAACACAAAAAAGAGATACTAATTTACATGCATTACCACATACAATAACAGATATAAAATACTACCCATGAAATGCACACAAAGTGACCTGTAAAAAAAGATTGTTTATATATGCATACATATCATACTGAAAAAGAGAAAAAAAGTCAGACAAAAAGAGTAAGAAAGTTGCAAGAACAAAGAACAAATACATGTTATAACAAACCTGATCCCAAACTCTTCTTCAACATGAAAAATACTTGTCGACCGCCATCTGTAAGAAAACAGAAGAGAGAAAACACAGAAAAAGAAAAAACAACAGACATGCATGTACACATACAATGGAAGATATAAAATATTACACATTGCAAAACTAAAGGATACTACAGGGTGGGCCATTGATATGGATACACCTGATCTATGTATACACCCCATATACAACATCATACCATCAATTTGTTTTTTCCAACAGTCTTGGAGTGATCTATCCAAAGTGGGTTAGTGTCAGAGCAATAGTCTTGGTTTTGTTTGTTAATTTTACCATTCACATAAAATTATGTACCCATATAAATAGCCAAATTAAGGTGTATCCATATGAATGGCCCACTCTGTACTGTGGCCTCCTCCTCCCCAATAGCCCCCCTATTCCTCCCCAAATTTATTTTCTTTAACAGTTAGTGTGCAAAATCTGCACAGTTAATGTGAAGAAACAAATACGCCAAACTGCCACCGCCATAACAATTCACATGCACAACTCTTCTTCACCATGAAAAACACTTGTTGACAGCCATCTGTAAGAAACCAGAAGAGAGACAACACAAAAAAGTGATACCAATTTACATGCATTACCACATACAATAACAGATATAAAATACTACCCATGAAATGCACACAATTTGACCTGTAAAAAAGATTGTTTATATATGCATAAATATCATACTGAAAAAGAGAAAAAAAGTCAGACAAAAAGAGTAAGAAAGTTGCAAGGAGACAGAACAAATACATGTTATAAAAACCCGATCCCAAACTCTTCTTCAACATGAAAAATACTTGTCGACCGCCATCTGTAAGAAAACAGAAGAGAGAAAACACAGAAAAAGAGAAAACAACATACATGCATGTACACATACAATGGAAGATATAAAATATTACACATTGCAAAACTAAAGGATACTACAGGGTGGGCTATTGATATGGATACACCTGATCTATGTATACACCCCATATACAACATCATACCATCAATTTTTTTGTTCCAACAGTCTTGGAGTGATCTATCCAATGTGGGTTAGTGTCAGACCAATAGTGGTGGTTTTGTTTGTTAATTTTACCATTCACATAAAATTATGTACCCATATAAATAGCCAAATTAAGGTGTATCCATACGAATGGCTGACCCTGTACTGTGGCCTCCTCCTCCCCAAAAGCCACCCTATTCCTCTCCAGATTTATTTTCTTTAACAGTTACTGTGCAAAATCTGCACAGTGAATGTGAAGAAACAAATACGCCCAACTGCCACCGCCATAACAATTCACATGCACAACTCTTGTTCACCATGAAAAACACTTGTCGACTGCCATCTGTAACAAAACAGAAGAGAGACAACACGAAAAAAGAGATACCAATTTACATGCATTACCACATACAATAACAGATATAAAATACTACCCATGAAATGCACACAAAGTGACCTGTAAAAAAAGATTGTTTATATATGCATACATATCATACTGAAAAAGAGAAAAAAAAGTCAGACAAAAAGAGTAAGAAAGTTGCAAGGACAAAGAACAAATACATGTTATAACAAACCCGATCCCAAACTCTTCTTCAACATGAAAAATACTTGTCGACCGCCATCTGTAAGAAAACAGAAGAGAGAAAACACAGAAAAAGAGAAAACAACATACATGCATTTACACATACAATGGAAGATATAAAATATTACACATTGCAAAACTAAAGGATACTACAGGGTGGGCCATTTATATGGATACACCTGAACTATGTATACACCCAATATACAACATCATACCATCAATTTGTTTTGTTCCACCAGTCTTGGAGGGATCTATCCTATGTGGGTTAGTGTCAGACCATTAGTGGTGGTTTTGTTTGCTAATTTCACCATTCACATAAAATTATGTACCCATATAAATAGCCAAATTAAGGTGTATCTATATGAATGGCCCACCCTGTACTGTGGCCTCCTCCTCCCCAATAGCTACCCTATTCCTAGCCAGATTTATTTTCTTTAACAGTTAGTGTGCAAAATCAGCACAGTGAATGTGAAGAAACAAATACGCCCAACTGCCACTGCCATAACAATTCACATGCACAACTCTTCTTCACCATGAAAAACACTTGTCGACTGCCATCTGTAAGAAAACAAAAGAGAGACAACACAAAAAAGAGATACCAATTTACATGCATTACCACACACAATAACAGATATAAAATACTACCCATGAAATGCACACAAAGTGACCTGTAAAAAAAAGATTGTTTATATATGCATACACATCATACTGAAAAAGAGAAAAAAAAGTCAGACAAAAAGAGTAAGAAAGTTACAAGAACAAAGAACAAATAGATGTTATAACAAATACGATGCCAAACTACTCTTCAACATGAAAAATACTTGTCGACCGCCATCTGTAAGAAAAAAGAAGAGAGACAACACAAAAAAAGAGATAATAATTTACATGCATTACCACATACAATAACAGATATAAAATACTGCCCATGAAATGCACACAAAGTGACCTGTAAAAAAAGATTGTTTATATATGCATACATATTATACTGGAAAAGAGATATAAAGTCAGACAAAAAGAGTAAGAAAGTTGCAAGGAGAAAGAACAAATACATGTTATAACAAACCCGATCCCAAACTCTTCTTCAACATGAAAAATACTTGTCGACCACCATCTGTAAGAAAACAGAAGAGAGAAAACACAGAAAAAGAGAAAACAACAGACATGCATGTACACATACAATGGAAGATATAAATTATTACACATTGCAAAACGAAAGGATACTACAGGGTGGGCCATTGATATGGATACACCTGATCTATGTATACACCCCATATACCGCATCATACCATCATTTTTTTTGTTCCAACAGTCTTGGAGTGATCTATCCAATGTGGGTTAGTGTCAGACCAATAGTGGTGGTTTGTTTGTTAATTTCACCATTTACATAAAATTATGTACCCATATAAATAGCCAAATTAAGGTGTATCCATATGAATGGCCCACGCTGTACTGTGGCCTCCTCCCCCCCAATATCCACCCTATTCCTCCCCAGATTTGTTTTCTTTAACAGTTAGTGTGCAAAATCTGCACAGTGAATGTGAAGAAACAAATACGCCCAACTGCCACCGCCATACCAATTCACATGCACAACACTTCTTCAACATGAAAAACACTTGTCGACTGCCATCTGTAAGAAAACAGAAGAGAGACAACACAAAAAAAGAGATACCAATTTACATGCATTACCACATACAATAACAGATAGAAAATACTACCCATGAAATGCACACAATTTGACCTGTAAAAAAGATTGTTTATATATGCATAAATATCATACTGAAAAAGAGAAAAAAAGTCAGACAAAAAGAGTAAGAAAGTTGCAAGGAGAAAGAACAAATAGATGTTATAACAAATACGATGCCAAACTCCTCTTCAACATGAAAAATACTTGTCGACCGCCATCTGTAAGAAAACAGAAGAGAGACAACACAAAAAAGAGATAATAATTTACATACATTACCACATACAATAACAGATATAAAATACTGCCCATGAAATGCACACAAAGTGACCTGTAAAAAAAGATTGTTTATATATGCATACATATTATACTGGAAAAGAGATATAAAGTCAGACAAAAAGAGTAAGAAAGTTGCAAGGAGAAAGAACAAATATGTGTTATAAAAAACTCGATGCCAAGCTCTTCTTCAACATAAAAAATACTTCTCCAGCTCCATCTGGAAGACAAAAGAAGAGAGACAACACAGAAAAAGAGAAAACAACATACATGCATTTACACATACAATGGAAGATAGAAAATATTACACATTGCAAAACTAAAGGATACTACAAGAAGGGCCATTTATATGGATACACCTAATTTTTGTATACACCCAATATATAACATCATACTATCAATTTTTTTTGTTCCACCAGTCTTGGAGGGATCTATCCAATGTGGGTTAGTGTCAGACCAATAGTGGTGGTTTTGTTTGTTAATTTCACCATTCACATAAAATTATGTACCCATATAAATAGCCAAATTAAGGTGTATCCATATGAATGGCCCACCCTGTACCGTGGCCTCCTCCTCCCCAATAGCCACCCTATTCCTCTCCAGATTTATTTTCTTTAACAGTTAGTGTGCAAAATCAGCACAGTGAATGTGAAGAAACAAATACGCCCAACTGCCACCGCCATACCAATTCACATGCACAACTCTTCTTCACCATGAAAAACACTTGTCGACTGCCATCTGTAAGAAAACAGAAGAGAGACAACACAAAAAAGAGATACCAATTTACATGCATTACCACATGCAATAACAGATATAAAATACTACCCATGAAATGCACACAAAGTGACCTGTAAAAAAAGATTGTTTATATATGCATACATATCATATTGAAGAAGAGAAAAAAAAAGTCAGACAAAAAGAGTAAGAAAGTTGCAAGAAGAAAGAACAAATACATGTTATAACAAACCCGATCCCAAACTCTTCTTCAACATGAAAAATACTTGTCGACCGCCATCTGTAAGAAAACATAAGAAAGAAAACACAGAAAAAAAGAAAACAACATACATGCATGTACACATACAATGGAAGATAGAAAATATTACACATTGCAAAACTAAAGGATACTACAAGAAGGGCCATTTATATGGATACACCTAATTTTTGTATACACCCAATATATAACATCATACTATCAATTTTTTTTGTTCCACCAGTCTTGGAGGGATCTAACCAATGTGGGTTAGTGTCAGACCAATAGTGGTGGTTTTGTTTGTTAATTTCACCATTCACATAAAATTATGTACCCATATAAATAGCCAAATTAAGGTGTATTCATATGAATGGCCCACCCTGTACTGTGGCCTCCTCCTCCCCAATAGCCACCCTATTCCTCTCCAGATTTATTTTCTTTAACAGTTAGTGTGCAAAATCTGCACAGTGAATGTGAAGAAACAAATACGCCCAACTGCCACTGCCATACCAATTCACATGCACAACTCTTCTTCACCATGAAAAACACTTGTCGACCGCCATCTGTAAGAAAACAGAAGAGAGACAACACAAAAAAAGAGATACCAATTTACATGCATTACCACACACAATAACAGATATAAAATACTACCCATGAAATGCACACAAAGTGACCTGTAAAAAAAGATTGTTTATATATGTATACATATCATACTGAAAAAGAGAAAAAAAAGTCAGACAAAAAGAGTAAGAAAGTTGCAAGGAGAAAGAACAAATACATGTTATAACAAACCCAATGCCAAACTCCTCTTCAACATGAAAAATACTTGCCGACCGGCCGCCATCTGTAAGAAAACAGAAGAGAGACAACACAGAAAAAGAGAAAACAACATACATGCATTTACACATACAATCGAAGATATAAAATATTACACATTTGCAAAACTAAAGGATACTACAGGGTGGGCCATTTATATGGATACACCTGATCTATGTATACACCCCATATACAACATCATACCATCAATTTTTTTGTTCCAACAGTCTTGGAGGGATCTATCCAATGTGGGTTAGTGTCAGACCAATAGTGGTGGTTTTGTTTGTTAATTTCACCATTCACATAAAATTATGTAACCATATAAATAGCCAAATTAAGGTGTATCCATATGAATGGCCCACCCTGTATTGTGGCCTCCTCCTCCCCAATAGCCACCCTATTCCTCTCTAGATTTATTTTCTTTAACAGTTAGTGTGCAAAATCTGCACAGTGAATGTGAAGAAACAAATACGCCCAACTGCCACCGCCATAACAATTCACATGCACAACTCTTCTTCACCACGAAAAACACTTGTCGACCGCTATCTGTAAGAAAACAGAAGAGGGACAACACAAAAAAAAGAGATACCAATTTACATGCATTACCACATACAATAACAGATATAAAATACTACCCATGAAATGCACACAAAGTGACCTGTAAAAAAGATTGTTTATATATGCATACATATCATACTGAAAAAGAGGAAAAAAGTCAGACAAAAAGAGTAAGAAAGTTACAAGGAGAAAGAACAAATACATGTTATAACAAACCCAATGCCAAACTCCTCTTCAACATGAAAAATACTTGCCGACCGGCCGCCATCTGTAAGAAAACAGAAGAGAGACAACACAGAAAAAGAGAAAACAACATACATGCATTTACACATACAATGGAAGATATAAAATATTACACATTGCAAAACTAAAGGATACTACAGGGTGGGCCATTTATATGGATACACCTGATCTATGTATACTCCCCATATACAACATCATACCATCAATTTTTTTGTTCCAACAGTCTTGGAGTGATCTATCCAATGTGGGTTAGTGTCAGACCAATAGTGGTGGTTTTGTTTGTTAATTTCACCATTTACATAAACTTATGTCACCATAAAAATAGCCAAATTAAGGTGTATCCATATGAATGGCCCACCCTGTACTGTGGCCTCCTCCTCCCCAATAGCCACCCTATTCTTCTCCAGATTTATTTTCTTTAACAGTTAGTGTGCAAAACCTGCACAGTGAATGTGAAAAACCAAATACGCCCAACTGCCACCGCCATAACAATTCACATGCACAACTCTTCTTCACCATGAAAAACATTTGTCGACCGCCATCTGTAAGAAAACAGAAGAGAGACAACACAGAAAAAGAGAAAACAACATACATGCATTTACACATACAATGGAAGATATAAAATATTACACATTTGCAAAACTAAAGGATACTACAGGGTGGGCCATTTATATGGAAACACCTGATCTGTGTATACACCCCATATACAACATCATACCATCAATTTTTTTGTTCCAACAGTCTTGGAGGGATCTATCCAATGTGGGTTAGTGTCAGACCAATAGTGGTGGTTTTGTTTGTTAATTTCACCATTCACATAAAATTATGTAACCATATAAATAGCCAAATTAAGGTGTATCCATATGAATGGCCCACCCTGTACTGTGGCCTCCTCCTCCCCAATAGCCACCCTATTCCTCTCCAGATTTATTTTCTTTAACAGTTAGTGTGCAAAATCTGCACAGTGAATGTGAAGAAACAAATACGCCCAACTGCCACCGCCATAACAATTCACATGCACAACTCTTCTTCACCATGAAAAACACTTGTCGACCGCTATCTGTAAGAAAACAGAAGAGTGACAACACAAAAAAAGAGATACCAATTTACATGCATTACCACATTCAATAACAGATATAAAATACTACCCATGAAATGCACACAAAGTGACCTGTAAAAAAAGATTGTTTATATATGCATACATATCATACTGAAACAGAGAAAAAAAGTCAGACAAAAAGAGTAAGAAAGTTGCAAGGAGAAAGAACAAATACATGTTATAACAAACCCAATGCCAAACTCCTCTTCAACATGAAAAATACTTGCCGACCGGCCGCCATCTGTAAGAGAACAGAAGAGAGACAACACAGAAAAAGAGAAAACAACATACATGCATTTACACATACAATGGAAGATATAAAATATTACACATTGCAAAACTAAAGGATACTACAGGGTGGGCCATTTATATGGATACACCTGATCTATGTATACTCCCCATATACAGCATCATACCATCAATTTTTTTGTTCCATCAGTCTTGGAGTGATCTATCCAATGTGGGTTAGTGTCAGACCAATAGTGGTGGTTTTGTTTGTTAATTTCACCATTTACATAAACTTATGAAACCATATAAATAGCCAAATTAAGGTGTATCCATATGAATGGCCCACCCTGTACTGTGGCCTCCTCCTCCCCAATAGCCACCCTATTCTTCTCCAGATTTATTTTCTTTAACAGTTAGTGTGCAAAACCAGCACAGTGAATGTGAAAAACCAAATACGCCCAACTGCCACCGCCATAACAATTCACATGCACAACTCTTCTTCACCATGAAAAACATTTGTCGACCGCCATCTGTAAGAAAACAGAAGAGAGACAACACAGAAAAAGAGAAAACAACATACATGCATTTACACATACAATGGAAGATATAAAATATTACACATTTGCAACACTAAAGGATACTACAGGGTGGGCCATTTATATGGATACACCTGATCTATGTATACACCCCATATACAACATCATACCATCAATTTTTTTGTTCCAACAGTCTTGGAGGGATCTATCCAATGTGGGTTAGTATCAGACCAATAGTGGTGGTTTTGTTTGTTAATTTCACCATTCACATAAAATTATGTAACCATATAAATAGCCAAATTAAGGTGTATCCATATGAATGTCCCACCCTGTACTGTGGCCTCCTCCTCCCCAATAGCCACCCTATTCCTCTCTAGATTTATTTTCTTTAACAGTTAGTGTGCAAAATCTGCACAGTGAATGTGAAGAAACAAATACGCCCAACTGCCACCGCCATAACAATTCACATGCACAACTCTTCTTCACCACGAAAAACACTTGTCGACCGCTATCTGTAAGAAAACAGAAGAGGGACAACACAAAAAAAAGAGATACCAATTTACATGCATTACCACATACAATAACAGATATAAAATACTACCCATGAAATGCACACAAAGTTACCTGTAAAAAAAGATTGTTTATATATGCATACATATCATACTGAAAAAGAGGAAAAAAGTCAGACAAAAAGAGTAAGAAAGTTGCAAGGAGAAAGAACAAATACATGTTATAACAAACCCAATGCCAAACTCCTCTTCAACATGAAAAATACTTGCCGACCGGCCGCCATCTGTAAGAAAACAGAAGAGAGACAACACAGAAAAAGAGAAAACAACATACATGCATTTACACATACAATGGAAGATATAAAATATTACACATTGCAAAACTAAAGGATAATACAGGGTGGGCCATTTATATGGATACACCTGATCTATGTATACTCCCCATATACAACATCATACCATCAATTTTTTTGTTCCAACAGTCTTGGAGTGATCTATCCAATGTGGGTTAGTGTCAGACCAATAGTGGTGGTTTTGTTTGTTAATTTCACCATTTACATAAACTTATGTAACCATATAAATAGCCAAATTAAGGTGTATCTGTGAGGACGCGGAAGAGCCGCCGCCATGATCCGGCGGCAGGCGGCTCCTTCCGCGTCCAGACGCGTGCCACACACGGAGAGGCAGCCGCCTCCCCTCTGCATGAGGCGGCTGTCTCCGGGCAAGCGTCGGCAGGGCACGCAGAGACCGCCGCGCGGGACGCGGCGGTCGCTGCCCATAACCCCGCTGCGGAGACACCGCAGAGCGGGGCAGCGGTAGCTGGGACATGTAGTCCCTCAGTTAGAGTGACGCGCGCGCGCACTCAGGACATAATTTATGACTCCCTGAGGGGAGTCAGCTGATCAGGCTGGTCAGCTGACTCCAGCACCTCTCCCTATTGGTCCAGCACTTAGGGAGGTGCCGAATGGCACATAGGTATATATATTGCTGGCTGTTCATTTGTTCCTTGTCTGGCGTTGCGTTCACATACGTGGGAGCACCCAGATCCGTTAGTCAGATCCGTTAGTGTGCCGGGACCAGCTGGAGCTGTAATCCTACACTAAGCTAGATTTTGTTGATAGCTTAAAGTACTAGTTTGATTGTGATTATCTGTTATGACCTTTGCCTGCCTCGACTATCCTCCTGAACTCCGACCTTGTACCTCGTTATATCTGACACTCCGTTGCTGAACCCTGCCTGTACCTTGACTCCGCCTCTGCCTCCTGATTTGTACCTCGATATATCTGACACTCCGTTGCTGAACCCTGCCTATACTTTGACTCCGCCTCTGCCTCCCGATTTGGTACCCCGACATATCTGATACCCCGTTGCCGAACCCTGCCTGTACTTTGACTCCGCCTATCGTCTGCTGATCTTGTACCTTATCTGTCTGTGTGTTTACGACTTGGCTTGGCCGACCTCGAGAACCGACCTCACGATTGGAGGCGGTTCATTGTCCCGTTAGTGACACTTGCGCCTGAGTGTCGCTTTCGGACTTTCCTTCCCACTGTCAGTCTGACTCCTCCCGTCTTGGAGAGCTCAGACCTGTGGAAGGAATCTGTGCGGTTCTCCTTGCTGCACTGAGGCTTGTCCTCCGTATTACTGTTGCACCAATCACTACACTCTACTCAGGTGACCAGAGGTTAGCTAGTATATTGGATTATCGGTGATACTGCAGATCACATATAATCTGGTATACGTCTGTATTTCCCGTGATACTGCAGATCACCGGTAATCAGACCTCTCTGTGCTTCACCGAGCGTTACAGAACGCCAGACCACAAAAACGATGGAATCACGCACTGATCCTCTGACTGTGCTTGCCACTTCGGTGGATAACATTCATCAAGCACTGGGCCAGCACAAAGCCTTAATCGATGCTTTATCAGGCTCTGTGAAAACCCTTCAAACGTCAGTTGATTCAGTACGATCCCCTCCTAGTGATGACATACGTATGCCTGTGCCTGATAAGTTTTCCGGCCACAAGTCTGACTTCCGGAATTTCAGGAGTAGAGTGTTGTCCTATTTTGAATTGAGACCCCGATCCTCGGGGACTGAGGCCCAACGGGTCATCTTTATTAAAACTTTGTTGACAGGGGACTCCCAGTCCTGGGCCTATAACTTGTCTCCTACCGATACCGCTCTGACCTCGGTAGAAGAGTTCTTCAAGGCCATGGCCATAATCTACGACGACCCTGACCTTGCTGCGACCTCGGAGCGGAAGCTCAAACTTTTGCGGCAAGGCAGAGGTTCGGTCGAGGATTATGCGGCGGAGTTCCGTAGGTGGTCAGTCACCTCGAGATTTGATAACTTCGCCTTAATGGATTACTTTATGTCTGGGTTAACGGAGGAGGTCTCTGACTTAATGTTAACGGTACCAGAGCCCAAGACAGTTGATGAGGCCATATCATCGGCCATTCGTGTAGATCGCAGGCTACGCCATCAGAGGCAGGCTAGGGGAAGTCACCGTGTCAGGGTGACTTCGTACGCGGCACCGGTTGCTGCATCCTCGGTAACAGCACCTCCGCCTGTCTCTCCCTTTCCGGCCTTGCCTCCACCAGAGCCGATGCAAATTGGTCGATCAAAACTGACCCAGGTGGAGCGAAGGCGGAGGATGATGGAACAGCTGTGCCTATACTGTGCAGAGGCAGGGCATAGGGTGCGAAACTGCCCCAACAGGGCGGGAAACGGGTCTGCCTAGGAGTAGTGGGGGGTGACACCCTAGGCACACAAGCCTCACCCCTTAAAGAGAAAAAATTACTTCTCCCATGTACGGTCACATGGGATGATAAATCTGTTGCCACTGAAGCCTTCATTGACTCCGGCTCAGCGGCTAACTTTATGAACTTTGAATTTGCTCAAGAGCTGGGTCTACCACTCACTCCCGTGAGGCCCCCCATTCAGGTCACGGCAGTTGACGATTCCCCTTTGCAGCGGAATTGTCCCCTGTCACAGACTCCGGTTGTGAGACTCACCATAGGGGTTTTGCACAGGGAGCAGCTACAGTTTTATGTTTTACACATGTCCACCTCCACTATCATCCTAGGCATGCCTTGGTTGCAGGTTCATTCCCCACAAATAGACTGGGCCACAGGACAGTTGACGGCATGGTCACCTCACTGTTTCCAGCAGTGTTTGGGGAGGTTAACGCTGGGTCTAACTAAGGTACAGGTGGAAGGTGTACCAGAACAATACGCTGACTATGCCGATGTATTTTGTCCCAAGGCCGCGGATAAGTTGCCCCCGCATCGTCCATTCGATTGTCCCATTGACCTTCGTTCCGGTTGTGTGCCTCCTCGAGGCCATTTATATAACTTGTCTGGCCCCGAGAAACTTGCCATGCAGGAATACATTCGTGAGAACTTGGCAGAGGGCTTCATTAGGCCGTCCCGGTCGCCCGCTGGGGCAGGTTTCTTTTTTGTCAAAAAGAAAGATGGGGGATTACGGCCTTGCATCGATTATCGAGGCCTTAATAAAATCACTGTGAAGAATCGCTACCCGTTACCACTTATAGACGATTTGTTCACACAGGTTACTGAGGCTAGCATATTTTCAAAACTGGACTTACGGGGGGCATACAACCTGGTGCGTATAAGGAAGGGCGATGAATGGAAGACGGCTTTCAATACCCCTGACGGGCATTACGAGTATAGGGTGATGCCCTTCGGGTTGTGTAATGCCCCGGCCGTCTTCCAGGAGCTTATCAATGAGGTTTTTCGGGAAGTATTGGGAAAATTCGTCTTAGTCTATTTAGACGACATTCTCATTTTTTCTAACAACCTCTCGGAACACAGAACCCATGTCAGGATGGTGTTAGACAAACTGAGGCAGAATCTCTTATACGCCAAACTCGAAAAATGTATTTTTGAGGTCACGTCGGTGGCCTTTCTGGGGTATATAATCTCCACCTCAGGTTTGTCTATGGACCCTGCCAAGGTCTCCGCGGTCCTGGAGTGGCCGCAGCCGGTGGGGTTAAAATCATTGCAACGGTTCTTGGGGTTTGCGAACTATTATAGAAGGTTTATAAAGGGGTACTCCACAGTAGTCACCCCTCTCACTAGCCTTACTAAAAAAGGGGCAGACACCACTCATTGGCCTCCCGAGGCAGTACAGGCTTTTTCTAAATTAAAGGGGTTGTTCTGTTCAGCACCCATACTTAGACACGTTGACACCTCTGTTCCGTTTATTGTTGAGTTAGACGCCTCCGAGATCGGGGTGGGGGCTGTGCTGTCCCAGCGTTCTGGTCTCCAGGGTAGACTACACCCGTGTGCCTATTTTTCCCGAAGGTTCTCTCCGGCAGAGAGAAACTATGACATAGGCAACAGGGAACTCCTAGCCATCAAGTTGGCCTTCGAAGAGTGGCGTCATTGGCTAGAGGGAGCTGAGCACACTATCACAGTTTATACCGACCACAAAAACCTAGAATACATCGAGGGGGCTAAAAGGTTGAGCCCAAGGCAGGCCCGATGGTCACTATTTTTCTCGAGATTTACATTTTTGATCACGTATACGCCAGGGAGTAAGAATACCAAGGCAGACGCACTTTCTAGGTGTTTTGAGCCAGAGACAGCACAGCCCCCGGTTCCTGAGACCATTATCCCACGAAATGTGGTGTTAGCCGCCACCGAGACTTGGGGGGACTGGAAAGAAACTTTGAGTCCTTTCCAGCAGGATATCCCAGAGGGGAAACCAGACGGGGTATTATTTGTTCCGCTACCATTCCGTCTCCAGATCCTGGAGATGGTTCACTCCCATAAGAACGCGGGACATCCGGGAGCATCTAGGACGCAGGATCTCGTGGCCAGATGTGCATGGTGGCCTTCGCTAGCCGCTGACTGTAAAGAGTTTGTCAGGGAATGTGCGGTGTGCGCAAAAAGCAAGCCCTCCCGGCTGGCATCTGTAGGTACTTTGCAGCCTTTACCCACCCCGAGTGAACCATGGACCCATTTGTCCATGGATTTCATGGGAGAGCTTCCCAGATCTGAAGGCATGTCAGTTATTTGGGTGGTGGTTGACCGTTTTAGCAAGATGGCCCACTTCGTGCCTCTGAAAGGACTCCCCTCGGCCCAGGAACTGGCCGATTTATTTATCATCCATATCTTTAGGCTGCATGGCATTCCAGAGGACATAGTATCTGATCGGGGAGTTCAGTTTATTTCGAAATTTTGGAGGGCATTTTGTCACCAAATGGGCATGAAATTGTCGTTTTCCTCGGGGTACCACCCACAGACAAATGGCCAGACGGAGAGGGTCAACCAGTCGTTAGAACAATTTTTGAGATGCTACGTTGCTGAGGCACAGAGTGATTGGGTTAAATATTTACCTTATGCAGAATTTGCCCACAATAACTTGAAGAGTTCGTCCTCAGGTTTCTGCCCATTTCAGATTGTGACTGGTAAACTGCCTAAATTCTCCCCACTTCCAGTTGCGGCCACTCCGTTCCCAGCCTTGGAGACGTGGCTGAGATCATTTAAGGACATGTGGTGGATCATCAAGAATAATCTTGTAAAAGCATTCCAGAGTCAGAAAAGTCAGGCTGACAAGAGACGCTCGTTGGAGTGGAAATTCCAACCTGGAGATCTGGTTTGGGTGTCAACCCGTCACCTGACCCTGAAACAACCCTCTGACAAACTTGGTCCCAGGTTCGTGGGCCCATTCCCAGTTAATAGGAAGATCAACAATGTCACATATACCATTGATCTTCCTACCAGCATGCGTGGAGTGAGGTCCTTCCATGTATCACTTCTCAAACCCGCAGTCCAGGTGGGTCCCACTCCTCCTCCTCCTGTCTTAGTCGATGCCCAACCCGAGTATGAGGTGGAGAAGATCATAGACTCACGTACTGTACAAAACTCGGTGCAGTATCTCGTACATTGGAAGGGTTACGGCATTGAGGAAAGGCAATGGGTACCTGGGAACCGTATGCATGCGGATGACTTAGTTAGGGAGTTTCATGCTTTACATCCAGGGAAACCTGGAAGGAGCTGTCCGGAGTCCACTCCTCGGGGGGGGGGGGGGGGGGTACTGTGAGGACGCGGAAGAGCCGCCGCCATGATCCGGCGGCAGGCGGCTCCTTCCGCGTCCAGACGCGTGCCACACACGGAGAGGCAGCCGCCTCCCCTCTGCATGAGGCGGCTGTCTCCGGGCAAGCGTCGGCAGGGCACGCAGAGACCGCCGCGCGGGACGCGGCGGTCGCTGCCCATAACCCCGCTGCGGAGACACCGCAGAGTGGGGCAGCGGTAGCTGGTACATGTAGTCCCTCAGTTAGAGTGACGCGCGCGCGCGCGCACTCAGGACATAATTTATGACTCCCTGAGGGGAGTCAGCTGATCAAACTGGTCAGCTGACTCCAGCACCTCTCCCTATTGGTCCAGCACTTAGGGAGGTGCCGAATGGCACATAGGTATATATATTGCTGGCTGTTCATTTGTTCCTTGTCTGGCGTTGCGTTCACATACGTGGGAGCACCCAGATCCGTTAGTCAGATCCGTTAGTGTGCCGGGACCAGCTGGAGCTGTAATCCTACACTAAGCTAGATTTTGTTGATAGCTTAAAGTACTAGTTTGATTGTGATTATCTGTTATGACCTTTGCCTGCCTCGACTATCCTCCTGAACTCCGACCTTGTACCTCGTTATATCTGACACTCCGTTGCTGAACCCTGCCTGTACCTTGACTCCGCCTCTGCCTCCTGATTTGTACCTCGATATATCTGACACTCCGTTGCTGAACCCTGCCTATACTTTGACTCCGCCTCTGCCTCCCGATTTGGTACCCCGACATATCTGATACCCCGTTGCCGAACCCTGCCTGTACTTTGACTCCGCCTATCGTCTGCTGATCTTGTACCTTATCTGTCTGTGTGTTTACGACTTGGCTTGGCCGACCTCGAGAACCGACCTCACGATTGGAGGCGGTTCATTGTCCCGTTAGTGACACTTGCGCCTGAGTGTCGCTTTCGGACTTTCCTTCCCACTGTCAGTCTGACTCCTCCCGTCTTGGAGAGCTCAGACCTGTGGAAGGAATCTGTGCGGTTCTCCTTGCTGCACTGAGGCTTGTCCTCCGTATTACTGTTGCACCAATCACTACACTCTACTCAGGTGACCAGAGGTTAGCTAGTATATTGGATTATCGGTGATACTGCAGATCACATATAATCTGGTATACGTCTGTATTTCCCGTGATACTGCAGATCACCGGTAATCAGACCTCTCTGTGCTTCACCGAGCGTTACAGTATCCATATGAATGGCCCACCCTGTACTGTGGCCTCCTCCTCCCCAATAGCCACCCTATTCTTCTCCAGATTTATTTTCTTTAACAGTTAGTGTGCAAAACCTGCACAGTGAATGTGAAAAACCAAATACGCCCAACTGCCACCGCCATAACAATTCACATGCACAACTCTTCTTCACCATGAAAAACATTTGTCGACCGCCATCTGTAAGAAAACAGAAGAGAGACAACACAGAAAAAGAGAAAACAACATACATGCATTTACACATACAATGGAAGATATAAAATATTACACATTTGCAAAACTAAAGGATACTACAGGGTGGGCCATTTATATGGAAACACCTGATCTGTGTATACACCCCATATACAACATCATACCATCAATTTTTTTGTTCCAACAGTCTTGGAGGGATCTATCCAATGTGGGTTAGTGTCACACCAATAGTGGTGGTTTTGTTTGTTAATTTCACCATTCACATAAAATTATTTAACCATATAAATAGCCAAATTAAGGTGTATCCATATGAATGGCCCACCCTGTACTGTGGCCTCCTCCTCCCCAATAGCCACCCTATTTCTCTCCAGATTTATTTTCTTTAACAGTTAGTGTGCAAAATCTGCACAGTGAATGTGAAGAAACAAATACGCCCAACTGCCACCGCCATAACAATTCACAGGCACAACTCTTCTTCACCATGAAAAACACTTGTCGACCGCTATCTGTAAGAAAACAGAAGAGTGACAACACAAAAAAAGAGATACCAATTTACATGCATTACCACATTCAATAACAGATATAAAATACTACCCATGAAATGCACACAAAGTGACCTGTTAAAAAAGATTGTTTATATATGTATACATATCATACTATGAAGAGAAAAAAAGTCAGACAAAAAGAGTAAGAAAGTTGCAAGGAAAAAAGAACAAATACATGTTATAACAAACCCAATGCCAAACTCTTCTTCAACATGAAAAATACTTGCCGACCGGCCGCCATCTGTAAGAAAACAGAAGAGAGAAAACACAGAAAAAGAGAAAACAACATACATGCATTTACACATACAATGGAAGATATAAAATATTACACATTGCAAAACTAAAGGATACTACAGGGTGGGCCATTTATATGGATACACCTGATCTATGTATACTCCCCATATACAACATCATACCATCAATTTTTTTGTTCCAACAGTCTTGGAGTGATCTATCCAATGTGGGTTAGTGTCAGACCAATAGTGGTGGTTTTGTTTGTTAATTTCACCATTTACATAAACTTATATAACCATATAAATAGCCAAATTAAGGTGTATCAATATGAATGGCCCACCCTGTACTGTGGCCTCCTCCTCCCCAATAGCCACCCTATTCTTCTCCAGATTTATTTTCTTTAACAGTTAGTGTGCAAAACCTGCACATTGAATGTGAAAAATCAAATACGCCCAACTGCCACCGCCATAACAATTCACATGCACAACTCTTCTTCACCATGAAAAACATTTGTCGACCGCCATCTGTAAGAAAACAGAAGAGAGGCAACACAGAAAAAGAGAAAACAACATACATGCATTTACACATACAATGGAAGATATAAAATATTACACATTTGCAAAACTAAAGGATACTACAGGGTGGGCCATTTATATGGATACACCTGATCTATGTATACACCCCATATACAACATCATACCATCATTTTTTTTGTTCCAACAGTCTTGGAGGGATCTATCCAATGTGGGTTAGTGTCAGACCAATAGTGGTGGTTTTGTTTGTTAATTTCACCATTCACATAAAATTATGTAACCATATAAATAGCCAAATTAAGGTGTATCCATATAAATGGCCCACCCTGTACTGTGGCCTCCTCCTCCCCAATAGCCACCCTATTCCTCTCCAGATTTATTTTCTTTAACAGTTAGTGTGCAAAATCTGCACAGTGAATGTGAAGAAACAAATACGCCCAACTGCCACCGCCATAACAATTCACATGCACAACTCTTCTTCACCATGAAAAACACTTGTCGACTGCTATCTGTAAGAAAACAGAAGAGTAACAACACAAAAAAAGAGATACCAATTTACATGCATTACCACATTCAATAACAGATATAAAATACTACCCATGAAATGCACACAAAGTGACCTGTAAAAAAAGATTGTTTATATATGCATACATATCATACTGAAAAAGAGAAAAAAAGTCAGACAAAAAGAGTAAGAAAGTTGCAAGGAGAAAGAACAAATACATGTTATAACAAACCCAATGCCAAACTCCTCTTCAACATGAAAAATACTTGCCGACCGGCCGCCATCTGTAAGAAAACAGAAGAGAGACAACACAGAAAAAGAGAAAACAACATACATGCATTTACACATACAATGGAAGATATAAAATATTACACATTGCAAAACTAAAGGATACTACAGGGTGGGACATTTATATGGATACACCTGATCTATGTATACTCCCCATATACAACATCATACCATCAATTTTTTTGTTCCATCAGTCTTGGAGTGATCTATCCAATGTGGGTTAGTGTCAGACCAATAGTGGTGGTTTTGTTTGTTAATTTCACCATTTACATAAACTTATGAAACCATATAAATAGCCAAATTAAGGTGTATCCATATGAATGGCCCACCCTGTACTGTGGCCTCCTCCCCAATAGCCACCCTATTCTTCTCCAGATTTATTTTCTTTAACAGTTAGTGTGCAAAACCTGCACAGTGAATGTGAAAAACCAAATACGCCCAACTGCCACCGCCATAACAATTCACATGCACAACTCTTCTTCACCATGAAAAACATTTGTCGACCGCCATCTGTAAGAAAACAGAAGAGAGACAACACAGAAAAAGAGAAAACAACATACATGCATTTACACATACAATGGAAGATATAAAATATTACACATTTGCAACACTAAAGGATACTACAGGGTGGGCCATTTATATGGATACACCTGATCTATGTATACACCCCATATACAACATCATACCATCAATTTTTTTGTTCCAACAGTCTTGGAGTGATCTATCCAATGTGGGTTAGTGTCAGAGCAATAGTGGTGGTTTTGTTTGTTAATTTCACCATTCACATAAAATTATGTAACCATATAAATAGCCAAATTAAGGTGTATCCATATAAATGGCCCACCCTGTACTGTGGCCTCCTCCTCCCCAATAGCCACCCTATTCCCCTCCAGATTATTTTCTTTAACAGTTAGTGTGCAAAATCTGCACAGTGAATGTGAAGAAACAAATACGCCCAACTGCCACCGCCATAACAATTCACATGCACAACTCTTCTTCACCATGAAAAACACTTGTCGACCGCTATCTGTAAGAAAACAGAAGAGTGACAACACAAAAAAAGAGATACCAATTTACATGCATTACCACATTCAATAACAGATATAAAATACTACCCATGAAATGCACACAAAGTGACCTGTAAAAAAAGATTGTTTATATATGCATACATATCATACTGAAAAAGAGAAAAAAAGTCAGACAAAAAGAGTAAGAAAGTTGCAAGGAGAAAGAACAAATACATGTTATAACAAACCCAATGCCAAACTCCTCTTCAACATGAAAAATACTTGCCGACCGGCCGCCATCTGTAAGAAAACAGAAGAGAGACAACACAGAAAAAGAGAAAACAACATACATGCATTTACACATACAACGGAAGATATAAAATATTACACATTGCAAAACTAAAGGATACTACAGGGTGGGCCATTTATATGGATACACCTGATCTATGTATACTCCCCATATACAACATCATACCATAAATTTTTTTGTTCCAACAGTCTTGGAGTGATCTACCCAATGTGGGTTAGTGTCAGACCAATAGTGGTGGTTTTGTTTGTTAATTTCACCATTTACATAAACTTATGTAACCATATAAATAGCCAAATTAAGGTGTATCCATATGAATAGCCCACCCTGTACTGTGGCCTCCTCCTCCCCAATAGCCACCCTATTCCTCTCCAGATTTATTTTCTTTAACAGTTAGTGTGCAAAATCTGCACAGTGAATGTGAAGAAACAAATACGCCCAACTGCCACCGCCATAACAATTCACATGCACAACTCTTCTTCACCATGAAAAACATTTGTCGACCGCCATCTGTAAGAAAACAGAAGAGAGACAACACAGAAAAAGAGAAAACAACATACATGCATTTACACATACAATGGAAGATATAAAATATTACACATTTGCAAAACTAAAGGATACTACAGGGTGGGCCATTTATATGGATACACCTGATCTATGTATACACCCCATATACAACATCATACCATCAATTTTTTTGTTCCAACAGTCTTGGAGGGATCTATCCAATGTGGGTTAGTGTCAGACCAATAGTGGTGGTTTTGTTTGTTAATTTCACCATTCACATAAAATTATGTAACCATATAAATAGCCAAATTAAGGTGTATCCATATGAATGTCCCACCCTGTACTGTGGCCTCCTCCTCCCCAATAGCCACCCTATTCCTCTCTAGATTTATTTTCTTTAACAGTTAGTGTGCAAAATCTGCACAGTGAATGTGAAGAAACAAATACGCCCAACTGCCACCGCCATAACAATTCACATGCACAACTCTTCTTCACCACGAAAAACACTTGTCGACCGCTATTTGTAAGAAAACAGAAGAGGGACAACACAAAAAAAAGAGATACCAATTTACATGCATTACCACATACAATAACAGATATAAAATACTACCCATGAAATGCACACAAAGTGACATGTAAAAAAAGATTGTTTATATATGCATACATATCATACTGAAAAAGAGGAAAAAAGTCAGACAAAAAGAGTAAGAAAGTTGCAAGGAGAAAGAACAAATACATGTTATAACAAACCCAATGCCAAACTCCTCTTCAACATGAAAAATACTTGCCGACCGGCCGCCATCTGTAAGAAAACAGAAGAGAGACAACACAGAAAAAGAGAAAACAACATACATGCATTTACACATACAATGGAAGATATAAAATATTACACATTGCAAAACTAAAGGATACTACAGGGTGGGCCATTTATATGGATACACCTGATCTATGTATACTCCCCATATACAACATCATACCATCAATTTTTTTGTTCCAACAGTCTTGGAGTGATCTATCCAATGTGGGTTAGTGTCAGACCAATAGTGGTGGTTTGGTTTGTTAATTTCACCATTTACATAAACTTATGTAACCATATAAATAGCCAAATTAAAGTGTATCCATATGAATGGCCCACCCTGTACTGTGGCCTCCTCCTCCCCAATAGCCACCCTATTCTTCTCCAGATTTATTTTCTTTAACAGTTAGTGTGCAAAACCTGCACAGTGAATGTGAAAAACCAAATACGCCCAACTGCCACCGCCATAACAATTCACATGCACAACTCTTCTTCACCATGAAAAACATTTGTCGACCGCCATCTGTAAGAAAACAGAAGAGAGACAACACAGAAAAAGAGAAAACAACATACATGCATTTACACATACAATGGAAGATATAAAATATTACACATTTGCAAAACTAAAGGATACTACAGGGTGGGCCATTTATATGGAAACACCTGATCTGTGTATACACCCCATATACAACATCATACCATCAATTTTTTTGTTCCAACAGTCTTGGAGGGATCTATCCAATGTGGGTTAGTGTCAGACCAATAGTGGTGGTTTTGTTTGTTAATTTCACCATTCACATAAAATTATGTAACCATATAAATAGCCAAATTAAGGTGTATCCACATGAATGGCCCACCCTGTACTGTGGCCTCCTCCTCCCCATTAGCCACCCTATTCCTCTCCAGATTTATTTTCTTTAACAGTTAGTGTGCAAAATCTGCACAGTGAATGTGAAGAAACAAATACGCCCAACTGCCACCGCCATAACAATTCACAGGCACAACTCTTCTTCACCATGAAAAACACTTGTCGACCGCTATCTGTAAGAAAACAGAAGAGTGACAACACAAAAAAAGAGATACCAATTTACATGCATTACCACATTCAATAACAGATATAAAATACTACCCATGAAATGCACACAAAGTGACCTGTTAAAAAAGATTGTTTATATATGTATACATATCATACTATAAAGAGAAAAAAAGTCAGACAAAAAGAGTAAGAAAGTTGCAAGGAAAAAAGAACAAATACATGTTATAACAAACCCAATGCCAAACTCTTCTTCAACATGAAAAATACTTGCCGACCGGCCGCCATCTGTAAGAAAACAGAAGAGAGACAACACAGAAAAAGAGAAAACAACATACATGCATTTACACATACAATGGAAGATATAAAATATTACACATTGCAAAACTAAAGGATACTACAGGGTGGGCCATTTATATGGATACACCTGATCTATGTATACTCCCCATATACAACATCATACCATCAATTTTTTTGTTCCAACAGTCTTGGAGTGATCTATCCAATGTGGGTTAGTGTCAGACCAATAGTGGTGGTTTTGTTTGTTAATTTCACCATTTACATAAACTTATATAACCATATAAATAGCCAAATTAAGGTGTATCAATATGAATGGCCCACCCTGTACTGTGGCCTTCTCCTCCCCAATAGCCACCCTATTCTTCTCCAGATTTATTTTCTTTAACAGTTAGTGTGCAAAACCTGCACATTGAATGTGAAAAACCAAATACGCCCAACTGCCACCGCCATAACAATTCACATGCACAACTCTTCTTCACCATACAATGGAAGATATAAAATATTACACATTGCAAAACTAAAGGATACTACAGGGTGGGCCATTTATATAGATACACCTGATCTATGTATACTCCCCATATACAACATCATACCATAAATTTTTTTGTTCCAACAGTCTTGGAGTGATCTATCCAATGTGGGTTAGTGTCAGACCAATAGTGGTGGTTTGGTTTGTTAATTTCACCACTTACATAAACTTATGAAACCATATAAATAACCAAATTAAGGTGTATCCATATGAATGGCCCGCCCTGTACTGTGGCCTCCTCCCCAATAGCCACCCTATTCTTCTCCAGATTTATTTTCTTTAACAGTTAGTGTGCAAAACCTGCACAGTGAATGTGAAAAACCAAATACGCCCAACTGCCACCGCCATAACAATTCACATGCACAACTCTTCTTCACCATGAAAAACATTTGTCGACCGCCATCTGTAAGAAAACAGAAGAGAGACAACACAGAAAAAGAGAAAACAACATACCGTATATACTCGGCTACAAGTCGAGAAATTTAGGACTGACTCACAATTTAAAAGTGGGGGGGTCGACTTATAGTCGCGTCAGCCCTAAATTTCCAAACTTGTAGCCGAGGTCGGGGTGCCCCTTTCTCCTCACTACTCTACACTGCACTGCCCCTCTCTAGCTCTCCCTCCCTCCTGCCTCCTCCTAATTATAATTGTGGCCAGTTTTCCCTATAAACTCCCCCTCCCCTTCCAGCCGCTATGGTGCCTGCCGTTCTGGCCCCTCTCTCCCCCGTGTTCAGTGAATGAATGCAGTGTAGAAAGCTGACATACGTTACCTAATCCATCGCTGCGCGCTGTGTCCTTTGATCTCCTCTTCGCTCATGCCGGCGAGCATACTATAGCGTCTCTCCTGCTTCAGTACCATGTGACTCCCGATGTCACATGGTACTGGAAGCAGGAGAGACGCTATAATATGCTCGCCGGCATGAGCGAAGAGGAGATCAAAGGACACAGCGCGCAGCGGTGGATTAGGTAACGTATGTCAGCTTTCTACACTGCATTCATTCACTGAACACGGGGGAGAGAGGGGCCACCCGGGGAGAGAGAACGGCAGGCACCATAGCGGCTGGAAGGGGAGGGGGAGTTTATAGGGAAAACTGGCCACAATTATAATTAGGAGGAGGCGGGAGGGAGAGCTAGAGAGGGGCATTCACTAAACACAGGGGAGAGAGGGGCCACCCGGGGAGAGAGAGAATGGCAGGCACAATAGCGGCTGGAGGGGGAGTTTATAGGGAAAACTGGCCATAGTACTCAGGATATCCGATCTGCATACAGAATGCAGAACAAAATGAGTTAAACAGTGAAAAGCTGAAGCAGCACCTGGGGACCAGGAGGAGTTAATGGCTGCAGAGTTTTATGCACTACAGCCATTAACTTCTCCTGTTCCCCAAAGGCAGGCATTACTTCTGGACCCCAAGTGCAGAGCCAGTAACCCCTCCTAGTCCCCACCTGCAGCCATCAACTTTCCTAGGCCGACTTATACTTGAGACTTGGAGAAATACCAGCTTTTGGGGATCAAATTTGGGGGTCGACTTATACACGGGGTCGACTTGTATCCGAGTATATACGGTACATGCATTTACACATACAATGGAAGATATAAACTATTACACATTTGCAACACTAAAGGATACTACAGGGTGGGCCATTTATATTGATACACCTGATCTATGTATACACCCCATATACAACATCATACCATCATTTTTTTTGTTCCAACAGTCTTGGAGGGATCTATCCAATGTGGGTTAGTGTCAGAGCAATAGTGGTGGTTTTGTTTGTTAATTTCACCATTCACATAAAATTATGTAACCATATAAATAGCCAAAATAAGGTGTATCCATATAAATGGCCCACCCTGTACTGTGGCCTCCTCCCCAATAGCCACCCTATTCCTCTCCAGATTATTTTCTTTAACAGTTAGTGTGCAAAATCTGCACAGTGAATGTGAAGAAACAAATACGCCCAACTGCCACCGCCATAACAATTCACATGCACAACTCTTCTTCACCATGAAAAACACTTGTCGACCGCTATCTGTAAGAAAACAGAAGAGTGACAACACAAAAAAAGAGATACCAATTTACATGCATTACCACATTCAATAACAGATTTAAAATACTACCCATGAAATGCACACAAAGTGACCTGTAAAAAAAGATTGTTTATATATGCATACATATCATACTGAAAAAGAGAAAAAAAGTTAGACAAAAAGAGTAAGAAAGTTGCAAGGAGAAAGAACAAATACATGTTATAACAAACCCAATGCCAAACTCCTCTTCAACATGAAAAATATTTGCCGACCGGCCGCCATCTGTAAGAAAACAGAAGAGAGACAACACAGAAAAAGAGAAAACAACATACATGCATTTACACATACAATGGAATATATAAAATATTACACATTGCAAAACTAAAGGATACTACAGGGTGGGCCATTTATATGGATACACCTGATCTATGTATACTCCCCATATACAACATCATACCATAAATTTTTTTTGTTCCAACAGTCTTGGAGTGATCTATCCAATGTGGGTTAGTGTCAGACCAATAGTGGTGGTTTTGTTTGTTAATTTCACCATTTACATAAACTTATGTAACCATATAAATAGCCAAATTAAGGTGTATCCATATGAATGGCCCACCCTGTACTGCGGCCTCCTCCTCCCCAATAGCCACCCTATTCTTCTCCAGATTTATTTTCTTTAACAGTTAGTGTGCAAAACCTGCACAGTGAATGTGAAAAACCAAATACGCCCAACTGCCACCGCCATAACAATTCACATGCACAACTCTTCTTCACCATGAAAAACATTTGTCGACCGCCATCTGTAAGAAAACACAAGAGAGACAACACAGAAAAAGAGAAAACAACATACATGCATTTACACATACAATGGAAGATATAAAATATTACACATTTGCAACACTAAAGGATACTACAGGGTGGGCCATTTATATGGATACACCTGATCTATGTATACACCCCATATACAACATCATACCATCAATTTTTTTGTTCCAACAGTCTTGGAGGAATCTATCCAATGTGGGTTAGTGTCAGACCAATAGTGGTTGTTTTGTTTGTTAATTTCACCATTCACATAAAATTATGTAACCATATAAATAGCCAAATTAAGGTGTATCCATATGAATGGCCCACCCTGTACTGTGGCCTCCTCCTCCCCAATAGCCACCCTATTCCTCTCCAGATTATTTTCTTTAACAGTTAGTGTGCAAAATCTGGACAGTGAATGTGAAGAAACAAATACGCCCAACTGCCACCGCCATAATTATTCACATGCACAACTCTTCTTCACCATGAAAAACACTTGTCGACCGCTATCTGTAAGAAAACAGAAGAGTGACAACACAAAAAAAGAGATCCCAATTTACATGCATTACCACATACAATAACAGATATAAAATACTACCCATGAAATGCACACAAAGTGACCTGTAAAAAAAAGATTGTTTATATATGCATACATATCATACTGAAAAAGAGAAAAAAAGTCAGACAAAAAGAGTAAGAAAGTTGCAAGGAGAAAGAACAAATACATGTTATAACAAACCCAATGCCAAACTCCTCTTCAACATGAAAAATACTTGCCGACCGGCCGCCATCTGTAAAAAAACAGAAGAGAGACAACACAGAAAAAGAGAAAACAACATACATGCATTTACACATACAATGGAAGATATAAAATATTACACATTGCAAAACTAAAGGATACTACAGGGTGGGCCATTGATATGGATACACCTGATCTAAGTATACTCCCCATATACAACATCATACCATCAATGTTTTTGTTCCAACAGTCTTGGAGTGATCTATCCAATGTGGGTTAGTGTCAGACCAATAGTGGTGGTTTTGTTTGTTAATTTCACCATTTACATAAACTTATGTAACCATATAAATAGCCAAATTAAGGTGTATCCATATGAATGGCCCACCCTGTACTGAGACCTCCTCCTCCCCAATAGCCACCCTATTCTTCTCCAGATTTATTTTCTTTAACAGTTAGTGTGCAAAACCTGCACAGTGAATGTGAAAAACCAAATACGCCCAACTGCCACCGCCATAACAATTCACATGCACAACTCTTCTTCACCATGAAAAACATTTGTCGACCGCCATCTGTAAGAAAACAGAAGAGAGACAACACAGAAAAAGAGAAAACAACATACATGCATTTACACATACAATGGAAGATATAAAATATTACACATTTGCAACACTAAAGGATACTACAGGGTGGGCCATTTATATGGATACACCTGATCTATGTATACACCCCATATACCATCAATTTTTTTGTTCCAAGAGTCTTGGAGGGATCTATCCAATGTGGGTTAGTGTCAGACCAATAGTGGTGGTTTTGTTTGTTAATTTCACCATTCACGTAAAATTATGTAACCATAAAAATAGCCAAATTAAGGTGTATCCATATGAATGGCCCACCCTGTACTGTGGCCTCCTCCTCCCCAATAGCCACCCTATTCCTCTCCAGATTTATTTTCTTTAACAGTTAGTGTGCAAAATCTGCACAGTGAATGTGAAGAAACAAATACGCCCAACTGCCACCGCCATAACAATTCACATGCACAACTCTTCTTCACCATGAAAAACATTTGTCGACCGCCATCTGTAAGAAAACAGAAGAGAGACAACACAAAAAAAGAGATCCCAATTTACATGCATTACCACATACAATAACAGATATAAAATACTACCCATGAAATGCACACAAAGTGACCTGTAAATAAAGATTGTTTATATATGCATACATATCATACTGAAAAAGAGAAAAAAAGTCAGACAAAAAGAGAAAGAAAGTTGCAAGGAGAAAGAACAAATACATGTTATAACAAACCCAATGCCAAACTCCTCTTCAACATGAAAAATACTTGCCGACCGGCCGCCATCTGTAAGAAAACAGAAGAGAGACAACACAGAAAAAGAGAAAACAACATACATGCATTTACACATACAATGGAAGATATAAAATATTACACATTGCAAAACTAAAGGATACTACAGGGTGGGCCATTTATATGGATACACCTGATCTATGTATACTCCCCATATACAACATCATACAATCAATTTTTTTGTTCCAACAGTCTTGGAGTGATCTATCCAATGTAGGTTAGTGTCAGACCAATAGTGTTGGTTTTGTTTGTTAATTTCACCATTTACATAAACCTATGAAACCATATAAATAGCCAAATTAAGGTGTATCCATATGAATGGCCCACCCTGTACTGTGGCCTCCTCCCCAATAGCCACCCTATTCTTCTCCAGATTTATTTTCTTTAACAGTTAGTGTGCAAAACCTGCACAGTGAATGTGAAAAACCAAATACGCCCAACTGCCACCGCCGTAACAATTCACATGCACAACTCTTCTTCACCATGAAAAACATTTGTCGACCGCCATCTGTAAGAAAACAGAAGAGAGACAACACAGAAAAAGAGAAAACAACATACATGCATTTACACATACAATGGAAGATATAAAATATTACACATTTGCAACACTAAAGGATACTACAGGGTGGGCCATTTATATTGATACACCTGATCTATGTATACACCCCATATACAACATCATACCATCAATTTTTTTGTTCCAACAGTCTTGGAGGGATCTATCCAATGTGGGTTAGTGTCAGAGCAATAGTGGTGGTTTTGTTTGTTAATTTCACCATTCACATAAAATTATGTAACCATATAAATAGCAAAATTAAGGTGTATCCATATAAATGGCCCACCCTGTACTGTGGCCTCCTCCTCCCCAATAGCCACCCTATTCCTCTCCAGATTATTTTCTTTAACAGTTAGTGTGCAAAATCTGCACAGTGAATGTGAAGAAACAAATACGCCCAACTGCCACCGCCATAACAATTCACATGCACAACTCTTCTTCACCATGAAAAACACTTGTCGACCGCTATCTGTAAGAAAACAGAAGAGTGACAACACAAAAAAAGAGATACCAATTTACATGCATTACCACATTCAATAACAGATTTAAAATACTACCCATGAAATGCACACAAAGTGACCTGTAAAAAAAGATTGTTTATATATGCATACATATCATACTGAAAAAGAGAAAAAAAGTCAGACAAAAAGAGTAAGAAAGTTGCAAGGAGAAAGAACAAATACATGTTATAACAAACCCAATGCCAAACTCCTCTTCAACATGAAAAATACTTGCCGACCGGCCGCCATCTGTAAGAAAACAGAAGAGAGACAACACAGAAAAAGAGAAAACAACATACATGCATTTACACATACAATGGAAGATATAAAATATTACACATTGCAAAACTAAAGGATACTACAGGGTGGGCCATTTATATGGATACACCTGATCTATGTATACTCCCCATATACAACATCATACCATCAATGTTTTTGTTCCAACAGTCTTGGAGTGATCTATCCAATGTGGGTTAGTGTCAGACCAATAGTGGTGGTTTTGTTTGTTAATTTCACCATTTACATAAACTTATGTAACCATATAAATAGCCAAATTAGGGTGTATCCATATGAATGGCCCACCCTGTACTGAGACCTCCTCCTCCCCAATAGCCACCCTATTCTTCTCCAGATTTATTTTCTTTAACAGTTAGTGTGCAAAACCTGCACAGTGAATGTGAAAAACCAAATACGCCCAACTGCCACCGCCATAACAATTCACATGCACAACTCTTCTTCACCATGAAAAACATTTGTCGACCGCCATCTGTAAGAAAACAGAAGAGAGACAACACAGAAAAAGAGAAAACAACATACATGCATTTACACATACAATGGAAGATATAAAATATTACACATTTGCAACACTAGAGGATACTACAGGGTGGGCCATTTATATGGATACACCTGATCTATGTATACACCCCATATACCATCAATTTTTTTGTTCCAAGAGTCTTGGAGGGATCTATCCAATGTGGGTTAGTGTCAGACCAATAGTGGTGGTTTTGTTTGTTAGTTTCACCATTCACGTAAAATTATGTAACCATAAAAATAGCCAAATTAAGGTGTATCCATATGAATGGCCCACCCTGTACTGTGGCCTCCTCCTCCCCAATAGCCACCCTATTCCTCTCCAGATTTATTTTCTTTAACAGTTAGTGTGCAAAATCTGCACAGTGAATGTGAAGAAACAAATACGCCCAACTGCCACCGCCATAACAATTCACATGCACAACTCTTCTTCACCATGAAAAACACTTGTCGACCGCTATCTGTAAGAAAACAGAAGAGTGACAACACAAAAAAAGAGATACCAATTTACATGCATTACCACATACAATAACATATATAAAATACTACCCATGAAATGCACACAAAGTGACCTGTAAAAAAAGATTGTTTATATATGCATACATATCATACTGAAAAAGAGAAAAAAAGTCAGACAAAAAGAGAAAGAAAATTGCAAGGAGAAAGAACAAATACATGTTATAACAAACCCGATGCCAAACTCCTCTTCAACATGAAAAATACTTGCCGACCGGCCGCCATCTGTAAGAAAACAGAAGAGAGACAACACAGAAAAAGAGAAAACAACATACATGCATTTACACATACAATGGAAGATATAAAATATTACACATTGCAAAACTAAAGGATACTACAGGGTGGGCCAGTTATATGGATACACCTGATCTATGTATACTCCCCATATACAACATCATACCATCAATTTTTTTGTTCCAACAGTCTTGGAGTGATCTATCCAATGTGGGTTAGTGTCAGACCAATAGTGGTGGTTTTGTTTGTTAATTTCACCATTTACATAAACTTATGAAACCATATAAATAGCCAAATTAAGGTGTATCCATATGAATGGCCCACCCTGTACTGTGGCCTCCTCCTCCCCAATAGCCACCCTATTCCTCTCCAGATTATTTTCTTTAACAGTTAGTGTGCAAAATCTGCACAGTGAATGTGAAGAAACAAATACGCCCAACTGCCACCGCCATAACAATTCACATGCACAACTCTTCTTCACCATGAAAAACACTTGTCGACCGCTATCTGTAAGAAAACAGAAGAGTGACAACACAAAAAAAGAGATACCAATTTACATGCATTACCACATTCAATAACAGATTTAAAATACTACCCATGAAATGCACACAAAGTGACCTGTAAAAAAAGATTGTTTAAATTTGCATACATATCATACTGAAAAAGAGAAAAAAAGTCAGACAAAAAGAGTAAGAAAGTTGCAAGGAGAAAGAACAAATACATGTTATAACAAACCCAATGCCAAACTCCTCTTCAACATGAAAAATACTTGCCGACCGGCCGCCATCTGTAAGAAAACAGAAGAGAGACAACACAGAAAAAGAGAAAACAACATACATGCATTTACACATACAATGGAAGATATAAAATATTACACATTGCAAAACTAAAGGATACTACAGGGTGGGCCATTTATATGGATACACCTGATCTATGTATACTCCCCATATACAACATCATACCATCAATGTTTTTGTTCCAACAGTCTTGGAGTGATCTATCCAATGTGGGTTAGTGTCAGACCAATAGTGGTGGTTTTGTTTGTTAATTTCACCATTTACATAAACTTATGTAACCATATAAATAGCCAAATTAAGGTGTATCCATATGAATGGCCCACCCTGTACTGAGACCTCCTCCTCCCCAATAGCCACCCTATTCTTCTCCAGATTTATTTTCTTTAACAGTTAGTGTGCAAAACCTGCACAGTGAATGTGAAAAACCAAATACGCCCAACTGCCACCGCCATAACAATTCACATGCACAACTCTTCTTCACCATGAAAAACATTTGTCGACCGCCATCTGTAAGAAAACAGAAGAGAGACAACACAGAAAAAGAGAAAACAACATACATGCATTTACACATACAATGGAAGATATAAAATATTACACATTTGCAACACTAGAGGATACTACAGGGTGGGCCATTTATATGGATACACCTGATCTATGTATACACCCCATATACCATCAATTTTTTTGTTCCAAGAGTCTTGGAGGGATCTATCCAATGTGGGTTAGTGTCAGACCAATAGTGGTGGTTTTGTTTGTTAGTTTCACCATTCACGTAAAATTATGTAACCATAAAAATAGCCAAATTAAGGTGTATCCATATGAATGGCCCACCCTGTACTGTGGCCTCCTCCTCCCCAATAGCCACCCTATTCCTCTCCAGATTTATTTTCTTTAACAGTTAGTGTGCAATATCTGCACAGTGAATGTGAAGAAACAAATACGCCCAACTGCCACCGCCATAACAATTCACATGCACAACTCTTCTTCACCATGAAAAACACTTGTCGACCGCTATCTGTAAGAAAACAGAAGAGTGACAACACAAAAAAAGAGATACCAATTTACATGCATTACCACATACAATAACATATATAAAATACTACCCATGAAATGCACACAAAGTGACCTGTAAAAAAAGATTGTTTATATATGCATACATATCATACTGAAAAAGAGAAAAAAAGTCAGACAAAAAGAGAAAGAAAGTTGCAAGGAGAAAGAACAAATACATGTTATAACAAACCCGATGCCAAACTCCTCTTCAACATGAAAAATACTTGCCGACCGGCCGCCATCTGTAAGAAAACAGAAGAGAGACAACACAGAAAAAGAGAAAACAACATACATGCATTTACACATACAATTTAAGATATAAAATATTACACATTGCAAAACTAAAGGATACTACAGGGTGGGCCAGTTATATGGATACACCTGATCTATGTATACTCCCCATATACAACATCATACCATCAATTTTTTTGTTCCAACAGTCTTGGAGTGATCTATCCAATGTGGGTTAGTGTCAGACCAATAGTGGTGGTTTTGTTTGTTAATTTCACCATTTACATAAACTTATGAAACCATATAAATAGCCAAATTAAGGTGTATCCATATGAATGGCCCACCCTGTACTGTGGCCTCCTCCTCCCCAATAGCCACCCTATTCCTCTCCAGATTATTTTCTTTAACAGTTAGTGTGCAAAATCTGCACAGTGAATGTGAAGAAACAAATACGCCCAACTGCCACCGCCATAACAATTCACATGCACAACTCTTCTTCACCATGAAAAACACTTGTCGACCGCTATCTGTAAGAAAACAGAAGAGTGACAACACAAAAACACAAAAAAAGAGATCCCAATTTACATGCATTACCACATACAATAACAGATATAAAATACTACCAATGAAATGCACACAAAGTGACCTGTAAAAAAAAGATTGTTTATATATGCATACATATCATACTGAAAAAGAGAAAAAAAGTCAGACAAAAAGAGTAAGAAAGTTGCAAGGAGAAAGAACAAATACATGTTATAACAAACCCAATGCCAAACTCCTCTTCAACATGAAAAATACTTGCCGACCGGCCGCCATCTGTAAGAAAACAGAAGAGAGACAACACAGAAAAAGAGAAAACAACATACATGCATTTACACATACAATGGAAGATATAAAATATTACACATTGCAAAACTAAAGGATACTACAGGGTGGGCCATTTATATGGATACACCTGATCTATGTATACTCCCCATATACAACATCATACCATCAATGTTTTTGTTCCAACAGTCTTGGAGTGATCTATCCAATGTGGGTTAGTGTCAGACCAATAGTGGTGGTTTTGTTTGTTAATTTCACCATTTACATAAACTTATGTAACCATATAAATAGCCAAATTAAGGTGTATCCATATGAATGGCCCACCCTGTACTGAGACCTCCTCCTCCCCAATAGCCACCCTATTCTTCTCCAGATTTATTTTCTTTAACAGTTAGTGTGCAAAACCTGCACAGTGAATGTGAAAAACCAAATACGCCCAACTGCCACCGCCATAACAATTCACATGCACAACTCTTCTTCACCATGAAAAACATTTGTCGACCGCCATCTGTAAGAAAACAGAAGAGAGACAACACAGAAAAAGAGAAAACAACATACATGCATTTACACATACAATGGAAGATATAAAATATTACACATTTGCAACACTAGAGGATACTACAGGGTGGGCCATTTATATGGATAAACCTGATCTATGTATACACCCCATATACCATCAATTTTTTTGTTCCAAGAGTATTGGAGGGATCTATCCAATGTGGGTTAGTGTCAGACCAATAGTGGTGGTTTTGTTTGTTAGTTTCACCATTCACGTAAAATTATGTAACCATAAAAATAGCCAAATTAAGGTGTATCCATATGAATGGCCCACCCTGTACTGTGGCCTCCTCCTCCCCAATAGCCACCCTATTCCTCTCCAGATTTATTTTCTTTAACAGTTAGTGTGCAAAATCTGCACAGTGAATGTGAAGAAACAAATACGCCCAACTGCCACCGCCATAACAATTCACATGCACAACTCTTCTTCACCATGAAAAACACTTGTCGACCGCTATCTGTAAGAAAACAGAAGAGTGACAACACAAAAAAAGAGATACCAATTTACATGCATTACCACATACAATAACATATATAAAATACTACCCATGAAATGCACACAAAGTGACCTGTAAAAAAAGATTGTTTATATATGCATACATATCATACTGAAAAAGAGAAAAAAAGTCAGACAAAAAGAGAAAGAAAGTTGCAAGGAGAAAGAACAAATACATGTTATAACAAACCCGATGCCAAACTCCTCTTCAACATGAAAAATACTTGCCGACCGGCCGCCATCTGTAAGAAAACAGAAGAGAGACAACACAGAAAAAGAGAAAACAACATACATGCATTTACACATACAATGGAAGATATAAAATATTACACATTGCAAAACTAAAGGATACTACAGGGTGGGCCAGTTATATGGATACACCTGATCTATGTATACTCCCCATATACAACATCATACCATCAATTTTTTTGTTCCAACAGTCTTGGAGTGATCTATCCAATGTGGGTTAGTGTCAGACCAATAGTGGTGGTTTTGTTTGTTAATTTCACCATTTACATAAACTTATGAAACCATATAAATAGCCAAATTAAGGTGTATCCATATGAATGGCCCACCCTGTACTGTGGCCTCCTCCTCCCCAATAGCCACCCTATTCCTCTCCAGATTATTTTCTTTAACAGTTAGTGTGCAAAATCTGCACAGTGAATGTGAAGAAACAAATACGCCCAACTGCCACCGCCATAACAATTCACATGCACAACTCTTCTTCACCATGAAAAACACTTGTCGACCGCTATCTGTAAGAAAACAGAAGAGTGACAACACAAAAAAAGAGATCCCAATTTACATGCATTACCACATACAATAACAGATATAAAATACTACCCATGAAATGCACACAAAGTGACCTGTAAAAAAAAGATTGTTTATATATGCATACATATCATACTGAAAAAGAGAAAAAAAGTCAGACAAAAAGAGTAAGAAAGTTGCAAGGAGAAAGAACAAATACATGTTATAACAAACCCAATGCCAAACTCCTCTTCAACATGAAAAATACTTGCCGACCGGCCGTCATCTGTAAGAAAACAGAAGAGAGACAACACAGAAAAAGAGAAAACAACATACATGCATTTACACATACAATGGAAGATATAAAATATTACACATTGCAAAACTAAAGGATACTACAGGGTGGGCCATTGATATGGATACACCTGATCTATGTATACTCCCCATATACAACATCATACCATCAATGTTTTTGTTCCAACAGTCTTGGAGTGATCTATCCAATGTGGGTTAGTGTCAGACCAATAGTGGTGGTTTTGTTTGTTAATTTCACCATTTACATAAACTTATGTAACCATATAAATAGCCAAATTAAGGTGTATCCATATGAATGGCCCACCCTGTACTGAGGCCTCCTCCTCCCCAATAGCCACCCTATTCTTCTCCAGATTTATTTTCTTTAACAGTTAGTGTGCAAAACCTGCACAGTGAATGTGAAAAACCAAATACCCCCAACTGCCACCGCCATAACAATTCACATGCACAACTCTTCTTCACCATGAAAAACATTTGTCGACCGCCATCTGTAAAAAAACAGAAGAGAGACAACACAGAAAAAGAGAAAACAACATACATGCATTTACACATACAATGGAAGATATAAAATATTACACATTTGCAACACTAAAGGATACTACAGGGTGGGCCATTTATATGGATACACCTGATCTATGTATACACCCCATATACAACATCATACCATCAATTTTTTTGTTCCAAGAGTCTTGGAGGGATCTATCCAATGTGGGTTAGTGTCAGACCAATAGTGGTGGTTTTGTTTGTTAATTTCACCATTCACGTAAAATTATGTAACCATAAAAATAGCCAAATTAAGGTGTATCCATATGAATGGCCCACCCTGTACTGTGGCCTCCTCCTCCCCAATAGCCACCCTATTCCTCTCCAGATTTATTTTCTTTAACAGTTAGTGTGCAAAATCTGCACAGTGAATGTGAAGAAACAAATACGCCCAACTGCCACCGCCATAACAATTCACATGCACAACTCTTCTTCACCATGAAAAACACTTGTCGACCGGTATCTGTAAGAAAACAGAAGAGTGACAACACAAAAAAAGAGATCCCAATTTACATGCATTACCACATACAATAACAGATATAAAATACTACCCATGAAATGCACACAAAGTGACCTGTAAAAAAAGATTGTTCATATATGCATACATATCATACTGAAAAAGAGAAAAAAAGTCAGACAAAAAGATAAAGAAAGTTGCAAGGAGAAAGAACAAATACATGTTATAACAAACCCAATGCCAAACTCCTCTTCAACATGAAAAATACTTGCCGACCGGCCGCCATCTGTAAGAAAACAGAAGAGAGACAACACAGAAAAAGAGAAAACAACATACATGCATTTACACATACAATGGAAGATATAAAATATTACACATTGCAAAACTAAAGGATACTACAGGGTCGGCCATTTATATGGATACACCTGATCTATGTATACTCCCCATATACAACATCATACAATCAATTTTTTTGTTCCAACAGTCTTGGAGTGATCTATCCAATGTGGGTTAGTGTCAGACCAATAGTGGTGGTTTTGTTTGTTAATTTCACCATTTACATAAACTTATGTAACCATATAAATAGCCAAATTAAGGTGTATCCATATGAATGGCCCACCCTGTACTGTGGCCTCCTCCTCCCCAATAGCCACCCTATTCTTCTCCAGATTTATTTTCTTTAACAGTTAGTGTGCAAAACCTGCACAGTGAATGTGAAAAACCAAATACGCCCAACTGCCACCGCCATAACAATTCACATGCACAACTCTTCTTCACCATGAAAAACATTTGTCGACCGCCATCTGTAAGAAAACAGAAGAGAGACAACACAGAAAAAGAGAAAACAACATACATGCATTTACACATACAATGGAAGATATAAAATATTACACATTTGCAACACTAAAGGATACTACAGGATGGGCCATTTATATGGATACACCTGATCTATGTATACACCCCATATACAACATCATACCATCAATTTTTTTGTTCCAACAGTCTTGGAGGGATCTATCCAATGTGGGTTAGTGTCAGACCAATAGTGGTGGTTTTGTTTGTTAATTTCACCATTTACATAAACTTATGAAACCATATAAATAGCCAAATTAAGGTGTATCCATATGAATGGCCCACCCTGTACTGTGGCCTCCTCCTCCCCAATAGCCACCCTATTCCTCTCCAGATTATTTTCTTTAACAGTTAGTGTGCAAAATCTGCACAGTGAATGTGAAGAAACAAATACGCCCAACTGCCACCGCCATAACAATTCACATGCACAACTCTTCTTCACCATGAAAAACACTTGTCGACCGCTATCTGTAAGAAAACAGAAGAGTGACAACACAAAAAAAGAGATCCCAATTTACATGCATTACCACATACAATAACAGATATAAAATACTACCCATGAAATGCACACAAAGTGACCTGTAAAAAAAAGATTGTTTATATATGCATACATATCATACTGAAAAAGAGAAAAAAAGTCAGACAAAAAGAGTAAGAAAGTTGCAAGGAGAAAGAACAAATACATGTTATAACAAACCCAATGCCAAACTCCTCTTCAACATGAAAAATACTTGCCGACCGGCCGTCATCTGTAAGAAAACAGAAGAGAGACAACACAGAAAAAGAGAAAACAACATACATGCATTTACACATACAATGGAAGATATAAAATATTACACATTGCAAAACTAAAGGATACTACAGGGTGGGCCATTGATATGGATACACCTGATCTATGTATACTCCCCATATACAACATCATACCATCAATGTTTTTGTTCCAACAGTCTTGGAGTGATCTATCCAATGTGGGTTAGTGTCAGACCAATAGTGGTGGTTTTGTTTGTTAATTTCACCATTTACATAAACTTATGTAACCATATAAATAGCCAAATTAAGGTGTATCCATATGAATGGCCCACCCTGTATTGAGGCCTCCTCCTCCCCAATAGCCACCCTATTCTTCTCCAGATTTATTTTCTTTAACAGTTAGTGTGCAAAACCTGCACAGTGAATGTGAAAAACCAAATACGCCCAACTGCCACCGCCATAACAATTCATATGCACAACTCTTCTTCACCATGAAAAACATTTGTCGACCGCCATCTGTAAGAAAACAGAAGAGAGACAACACAGAAAAAGAGAAAACAACATACATGCATTTACACATACAATGGAAGATATAAAATATTACACATTTGCAACACTAAAGGATACTACAGGGTGGGCCATTTATATGGATACACCTGATCTATGTATACACCCCATATACAACATCATACCATCAATTTTTTTGTTCCAAGAGTCTTGGAGGGATCTATCCAATGTGGGTTAGTGTCAGACCAATAGTGGTGGTTTTGTTTGTTAATTTCACCATTCACGTAAAATTATGTAACCATAAAAATAGCCAAATTAAGGTGTATCCATATGAATGGCCCACCCTGTACTGTGGCCTCCTCCTCCCCAATAGCCACCCTATTCCTCTCCAGATTTATTTTCTTTAACAGTTAGTGTGCAAAATCTGCACAGTGAATGTGAAGAAACAAATACGCCCAACTGCCACCGCCATAACAATTCACATGCACAACTCTTCTTCACCATGAAAAACACTTGTCGACCGGTATCTGTAAGAAAACAGAAGAGTGACAACACAAAAAAAGAGATCCCAATTTACATGCATTACCACATACAATAACAGATATAAAATACTACCCATGAAATGCACACAAAGTGACCTGTAAAAAAAGATTGTTTATATATGCATACATATCATACTGAAAAAGAGAAAAAAAGTCAGACAAAAAGATAAAGAAAGTTGCAAGGAGAAAGAACAAATACATGTTATAACAAACCCAATGCCAAACTCCTCTTCAACATGAAAAATACTTGCCGACCGGCCGCCATCTGTAAGAAAACAGAAGAGAGACAACACAGAAAAAGAGAAAACAACATACATGCATTTACACATACAATGGAAGATATAAAATATTACACATTGCAAAACTAAAGGATACTACAGGGTGGGCCATTTATATGGATACACCTGATCTATGTATACTCCCCATATACAACATCATACAATCAATTTTTTTGTTCCAACAGTCTTGGAGTTATCAATCCAATGTGGGTTAGTGTCAGACCAATAGTGGTGGTTTTGTTTGTTAATTTCACCATTTACATAAACTTATGTAACCATATAAATAGCCAAATTAAGGTGTATCCATATGAATGGCCCACCCTGTACTGTGGCCTCCTCCTCCCCAATAGCCACCCTATTCTTCTCCAGATTTATTTTCTTTAACAGTTAGTGTGCAAAACCTGCACAGTGAATGTGAAAAACCAAATACGCCCAACTGCCACCGCCATAACAATTCACATGCACAACTCTTCTTCACCATGAAAAACATTTGTCGACCGCCATCTGTAAGAAAACAGAAGAGAGACAACACAGAAAAAGAGAAAACAACATACATGCATTTACACATACAATGGAAGATATAAAATATTACACATTTGCAACACTAAAGGATACTACAGGATGGGCCGTTTATATGGATACACCTGATCTATGTATACATCCCATATACAACATCATACCATCAATTTTTTTGTTCCAACAGTCTTGGAGGGATCTATCCAATGTGGGTTAGTGTCAGACCAATAGTGGTGGTTTTGTTTGTTAATTTCACCATTCACGTAAAATTATGTAACCATAAAAATAGCCAAATTAAGGTGTATCCATATGAATGGCCCACCCTGTACTGTGGCCTCCTCCTCCCCAATAGCCACCCTATTCCTCTCCAGATTTATTTTCTTTAACAGTTAGTGTGCAAAATCTGCACAGTGAATGTGAAGAAACAAATACGCCCAACTGCCACCGCCATAACAATTCACATGCACAACTCTTCTTCACCATGAAAAACACTTGTCGACCGCTATCTGTAAGAAAACAGAAGAGTGACAACACAAAAAAAGAGATACCAATTTACATGCATTACCACATACAATAACATATATAAAATACTACCCATGAAATGCACACAAAGTGACCTGTAAAAAAAGATTGTTTATATATGCATACATATCATACTGAAAAAGAGAAAAAAAGTCAGACAAAAAGAGAAAGAAAGTTGCAAGGAGAAAGAACAAATACATGTTATAACAAACCCAATGCCAAACTCCTCTTCAACATGAAAAATACTTGCCGACCGGCCGCCATCTGTAAGAAAACAGAAGAGAGACAACACAGAAAAAGAGAAAACAACATACATGCATTTACACATACAATGGAAGATATAAAATATTACACATTGCAAAACTAAAGGATACTACAGGGTGGGCCATTTATATGGACACACCTGATCTATGTATACTCCCCATATACAACATCATACCATCAATTTTTTTGTTCCAACAGTCTTGGAGTGATCTATCCAATGTGGGTTAGTGTCAGACCAATAGTGGTGGTTTTGTTTGTTAATTTCACCATTTACATAAACTTATGAAACCATATCAATAGCCAAATTAAGGTGTATCCATATGAATGGCCCACCCTGTACTGTGGCCTCCTCCCCAATAGCCACCCTATTCTTCTCCAGATTTATTTTCTTTAACAGTTAGTGTGCAAAACCTGCACAGTGAATGTGAAAAACCAAATACGCCCAACTGCCACCGCCATAACAATTCACATGCACAACTCTTCTTCACCATGAAAAACATTTGTCGACCGCCATCTGTAAGAAAACAGAAGAGAGACAACACAGAAAAAGAGAAAACAACATACATGCATTTACACATACAATGGAAGATATAAAATATTACACATTTGCAAAACTAAAGGATACTACAGGGTGGGCCATTTATATGGATACACCTGATCTATGTATACACCCCATATACAACATCATACCATCAATTTTTTTGTTCCAACAGTCTTGGAGGGATCTATCCAATGTGGGTTAGTGTCAGACCAATAGTAGTGGTTTTGTTTGTTAATTTCACCATTCACATAAAATTATGTAACCATATAAATAGCCAAATTAAGGTGTATCCATATGAATGGCCCACCCTGTACTGTCGCCTCCTCCTCCCCAATAGCCACCCTATTCCTCTCCAGATTATTTTCTTTAACAGTTAGTGTGCAAAATCTGCACAGTGAATGTGAAGAAACAAATACGCCCAACTGCCACCGCCATAACAATTCACATGCACAACTCTTCTTCACCATGAAAAACACTTGTCGACCGCTATCTGTAAGAAAACAGAAGAGTGACAACACAAAAATAGAAATCCTAATTTACATGCATTACAACATACAATAATAGATATAAAATACTACCAATGAAATGCACACAAAGTGACCTGTAAAAAAAAGATTGTTTATATATGCATACATATCATACTGAAAAAGAGAAATAAAGTCAGACAAAAAGAGTAAGAAAGTTGCAAGGAGAAAGAACAAATACATGTTATAACAAACCCAATGCCAAACTCCTCTTCAACATGAAAAATACTTGCCGACCGGTTGCCATCTGTAAGAAAACAGAAGAGAGACAACACAGAAAAAGAGAAAACAACATACATGCATTTACAAATACAATGGAAGATATAAAATATTACACATTGCAAAACTAAAGGATACTACAGGGTGGGCCATTTATATGGATACACCTGATCTATGTATACTCCCCATATACAACATCATACCATCAATTTATTTGTTCCAACAGTCTTGGAGTGATCTATCCAATGTGGGTTAGTGTCAGACCAATAGTGGTGGTTTTGTTTGTTAATTTCACCATTTACATAAACTTATGAAACCATATAAATAGCCAAATTAAGGTGTATCCATATGAATGGCCCACCCTGTGCTGTGGCCTCCTCCCCAATAGCCACCCTATTCTTCTCCAGATTTATTTTCTTTAACAGTTAGTGTGCAAAACCAGCACAGTGAATGTGAAAAACCAAATACGCCCAACTGCCACCGCCATAACAATTCACATGCACAACTCTTCTTCACCATGAAAAACATTTGTCGACCGCCATCTGTAAGAAAACAGAAGAGAGACAACACAGAAAAAGAGAAAACAACATACATGCATTTACACATACAATGGAAGATATAAAATATTACACATTTGCAAAACTAAAGGATACTACAGGGTGGGCCATTTATATGGATACACCTGATCTATGTATAAACCCCATATACAACATCCTACCATCAATTTTTTTGTTCCAACAGTCTTGGAGGGATCTATCCAATGTGGGTTAGTGTCAGACCAATAGTAGTGGTTTTGTTTGTTAATTTCACCATTCAAATAAAATTATGTAACCATATAAATAGCCAAATTAAGGTGTATCCATATGAATGGCCCACCCTGTACTGTGGCCTCCTCCTCCCCAATAGCCACCCTATTCCTCTCCAGATTATTTTCTTTAACAGTTAGTGTGCAAAATCTGCACAGTGAATGTGAAGAAACAAATACGCCCAACTGCCACCGCCATAACAATTCACATGCACAACTCTTCTTCACCATGAAAAACACTTGTCGACCGCTATCTGTAAGAAAACAGAAAAGTGACAACACAAAAAAAGAAATCCCAATTTACATGCATTACCACATACAATAATAGATATAAAATACTACCCATGAAATGCACACAAAGTGACCTGTAAAAAAAAGATTGTTTATATATGCATACATATCATACTGAAAAAGAGAAAAAAAGTCAGACAAAAAGAGTAAGAAAGTTGCAAGGAGAAAGAACAAATACATGTTATAACAAACCCAATGCCAAACTCCTCTTCAACATGAAAAATACTTGCCGACCGGTTGCCATCTGTAAGAAAACAGAAGAGAGACAACACAGAAAAAGAGAAAACAACATACATGCATTTACACATACAATGGAAGATATAAAATATTACACATTGCAAAACTAAAGGATACTACAGGGTGGGCCATTTATATGGATACACCTGATCTATGTATACTCCCCATATACAACATCATACCATCAATTTATTTGTTCCAACAGTCTTGGAGTGATCTATCCAATGTGGGTTAGTGTCAGACCAATAGTGGTGGTTTTGTTTGTTAATTTCACCATTTACATAAACTTATGAAACCATATAAATAGCCAAATTAAGGTGTATCCATATGAATGGCCCACCCTGTACTGTGGCCTCCTCCCCAATAGCCACCCTATTCTTCTCCAGATTTATTTTCTTTAACAGTTAGTGTGCAAAACCTGCACAGTGAATGTGAAAAACCAAATACACCCAACTGCCACCGCCATAACAATTCACATGCAGAACTCTTCTTCACCATGAAAAACATTTGTCGACCGCCATCTGTAAGAAAACAGAAGAGAGACAACACAGAAAAAGAGAAAACAACATACATGCATTTACACATACAATGGAAGATATAAAATATTACACATTTGCAAAACTAAAGGATACTACAGGGTGGGCCATTTATATGGATACACCTGATCTATGTATACACCCCATATACAACATCATACCATCAATTTTTTTGTTCCAACAGTCTTGGAGGGATCTATCCAATGTGGGTTAGTGTCAGACCAATAGTGGTGGTTTTGTTTGTTAATTTCACCATTCACATAAAATTATGTAACCATATAAATAGCCAAATTAAGGTGTATCCATATGAATGGCCCACCCTGTACTGTGGCCTCCTCCTCCCCAATAGCCACCCTATTCCTCTCCAGATTATTTTCTTTAACAGTTAGTGTGCAAAATCTACACAGTGAATGTGAAGAAACAAATACGCCCAACTGCCACCGCCATAACAATTCACATGCACAACTCTTCTTCACCATGAAAAACACTTGTCGACCGCTATCTGTAAGAAAACAGAAGAGTGACAACACAAAAAAAGAGATCCCAATTTACATGCATTACCACATACAATAACAGATTTAAAATACTACCCATGAAATGCACACAAAGTGACCTGTAAAAAAAAGATTGTTTATATATGCATACATATCATACTGAAAAAGAGAAAAAAAGTCAGACAAAAAGAGTAAGAAAGTTGCAAGGAGAAAGAACAAATACATGTTATAACAAACCCAATGCCAAACTCCTCTTCAACATGAAAAATACTTGCCGACCGGCCGTCATCTGTAAGAAAACAGAAGAGAGACAACACAGAAAAAGAGAAAACAACATACATGCATTTACACATACAATGGAAGATATAAAATATTACACATTGCAAAACTAAAGGATACTACAGGGTGGGCCATTGATATGGATACACCTGATCTATGTATACTCCCCATATACAACATCATACCATCAATGTTTTTGTTCCAACAGTCTTGGAGTGATCTATCCAATGTGGGTTAGTGTCAGACCAATAGTGGTGGTTTTGTTTGTTAATTTCACCATTTACATAAACTTATGTAACCATATAAATAGCCAAATTAAGGTGTATCCATATGAATGGCCCACCCTGTACTGAGGCCTCCTCCTCCCCAATAGCCACCCTATTTTTCTCCAGATTTATTTTCTTTAACAGTTAGTGTGCAAAACCTGCACAGTGAATGTGAAAAACCAAATACACCCAACTGCCACCGCCATAACAATTCACATGCAGAACTCTTCTTCACCATGAAAAACATTTGTCGACCGCCATCTGTAAGAAAACAGAAGAGAGACAACACAGAAAAAGAGAAAACAACATACATGCATTTACACATACAATGGAAGATATAAAATATTACACATTTGCAAAACTAAAGGATACTACAGGGTGGGCCATTTATATGGATACACCTGATCTATGTATACACCCCATATACAACATCATACCATCAATTTTTTTGTTCCAACAGTCTTGGAGGGATCTATCCAATGTGGGTTAGTGTCAGACCAATAGTGGTGGTTTTGTTTGTTAATTTCACCATTCACATAAAATTATGTAACCATATAAATAGCCAAATTAAGGTGTATCCATATGAATGGCCCACCCTGTACTGTGGCCTCCTCCTCCCCAATAGCCACCCTATTCCTCTCCAGATTATTTTCTTTAACAGTTAGTGTGCAAAATCTGCACAGTGAATGTGAAGAAACAAATACGCCCAACTGCCACCGCCATAACAATTCACATGCACAACTCTTCTTCACCATGAAAAACACTTGTCGACCGCTATCTGTAAGAAAACAGAAGAGTGACAACACAAAAAAAGAGATCCCAATTTACATGCATTACCACATACAATAACAGATATAAAATACTACCCATGAAATGCACACAAAGTGACCTGTAAAAAAAAGATTGTTTATATATGCATACATATCATACTGAAAAAGAGAAAAAAAGTCAGACAAAAAGAGTAAGAAAGTTGCAAGGAGAAAGAACAAATACATGTTATAACAAACCCAATGCCAAACTCCTCTTCAACATGAAAAATACTTGCCGACCGGCCGTCATCTGTAAGAAAACAGAAGAGAGACAACACAGAAAAAGAGAAAACAACATACATGCATTTACACATACAATGGAAGATATAAAATATTACACATTGCAAAACTAAAGGATACTACAGGGTGGGCCATTGATATGGATACACCTGATCTATGTATACTCCCCATATACAACATCATACCATCAATGTTTTTGTTCCAACAGTCTTGGAGTGATCTATCCAATGTGGGTTAGTGTCAGACCAATAGTGGTGGTTTTGTTTGTTAATTTCACCATTTACATAAACTTATGTAACCATATAAATAGCCAAATTAAGGTGTATCCATATGAATGGCCCACCCTGTACTGAGGCCTCCTCCTCCCCAATAGCCACCCTATTTTTCTCCAGATTTATTTTCTTTAACAGTTAGTGTGCAAAACCTGCACAGTGAATGTGAAAAACCAAATACGCCCAACTGCCACCGCCATAACAATTCACATGCACAACTCTTCTTCACCATGAAAAACATTTGTCGACCGCCATCTGTAAGAAAACAGAAGAGAGACAACACAGAAAAAGAGAAAACAACATACATGCATTTACACATACAATGGAAGATATAAAATATTACACATTTGCAACACTAAAGGATACTACAGGGTGGGACATTTATATGGATGCACCTGATCTATGTATACACCCCATATACAACATCATACCATCAATTTTTTTGTTCCAAGAGTCTTGGAGGGATCTATCCAATGTGGGTTAGTGTCAGACCAATAGTGGTGGTTTTGTTTGTTAATTTCACCATTCACGTAAAATTATGTAACCATAAAAATAGCCAAATTAAGGTGTATCCATATGAATGGCCCACCCTGTACTGTGGCCTCCTCCTCCCCAATAGCCACCCTATTCCTCTCCAGATTTATTTTCTTTAACAGTTAGTGTGCAAAATCTGCACAGTGAATGTGAAGAAACAAATACGCCCAACTGCCACCGCCATAACAATTCACATGCACAACTCTTCTTCACCATGAAAAACACTTGTCGACCGGTATCTGTAAGAAAACAGAAGAGTGACAACACAAAAAAAGAGATCCAAATTTACATGCATTACCACATACAATAACAGATATAAAATACTACCCATGAAATGCACACAAAGTGACCTGTAAAAAAAGATTGTTCATATATGCATACATATCATACTGAAAAAGAGAAAAAAAGTCAGACAAAAAGATAAAGAAAGTTGCAAGGAGAAAGAACAAATACATGTTATAACAAACCCAATGCCAAACTCCTCTTCAACATGAAAAATACTTGCCGACCGGCCGCCATCTGTAAGAAAACAGAAGAGAGACAACACAGAAAAAGAGAAAACAACATACATGCATTTACACATACAATGGAAGATATAAAATATTACACATTGTAAAACTAAAGGATACTACAGGGTGGGCCATTTATATGGATACACCTGATCTATGTATACTCCCCATATACAACATCATACAATCAATTTTTTTGTTCCAACAGTCTTGGAGTGATCTATCCAATGTGGGTTAGTGTCAGACCAATAGTGGTGGTTTTGTTTGTTAATTTCACCATTTACATAAACTTATGTAACCATATAAATAGCCAAATTAAGGTGTATCCATATGAATGGCCCACCCTGTGCTGTGGCCTCCTCCCCAATAGCCACCCTATTCTTCTCCAGATTTATTTTCTTTAACAGTTAGTGTGCAAAACCAGCACAGTGAATGTGAAAAACCAAATACGCCCAACTGCCACCGCCATAACAATTCACATGCACAACTCTTCTTCACCATGAAAAACATTTGTCGACCGCCATCTGTAAGAAAACAGAAGAGAGACAACACAGAAAAAGAGAAAACAACATACATGCATTTACACATACAATGGAAGATATAAAATATTACACATTTGCAAAACTAAAGGATACTACAGGGTGGGCCATTTATATGGATACACCTGATCTATGTATAAACCCCATATACAACATCCTACCATCAATTTATTTGTTCCAACAGTCTTGGAGGGATCTATCCAATGTGGGTTAGTGTCAGACCAATAGTAGTGGTTTTGTTTGTTAATTTCACCATTCAAATAAAATTATGTAACCATATAAATAGCCAAATTAAGGTGTATCCATATGAATGGCCCACCCTGTACTGTGGCCTCCTCCTCCCCAATAGCCACCCTATTCCTCTCCAGATTATTTTCTTTAACAGTTAGTGTGCAAAATCTGCACAGTGAATGTGAAGAAACAAATACGCCCAACTGCCACCGCCATAACAATTCACATGCACAACTCTTCTTCACCATGAAAAACACTTGTCGACCGCTATCTGTAAGAAAACAGAAAAGTGACAACACAAAAAAAGAAATCCCAATTTACATGCATTACCACATACAATAATAGATATAAAATACTACCCATGAAATGCACACAAAGTGACCTGTAAAAAAAAGATTGTTTATATATGCATACATATCATACTGAAAAAGAGAAAAAAAGTCAGACAAAAAGAGTAAGAAAGTTGCAAGGAGAAAGAACAAATACATGTTATAACAAACCCAATGCCAAACTCCTCTTCAACATGAAAAATACTTGCCGACCGGTTGCCATCTGTAAGAAAACAGAAGAGAGACAACACAGAAAAAGAGAAAACAACATACATGCGTTTACACATACAATGGAAGATATAAAATATTACACATTGCAAAACTAAAGGATACTACAGGGTGGGCCATTTATATGGATACACCTGATCTATGTATACTTCCCATATACAACATCATACCATCAATTTATTTGTTCCAACAGTCTTGGAGTGATCTATCCAATGTGGGTTAGTGTCAGACCAATAGTGCTGGTTTTGTTTGTTAATTTCACCATTTACATAAACTTATGAAACCATATAAATAGCCAAATTAAGGTGTATCCATATGAATGGCCTACCCTGTACTGTGGCCTCCTCCCCAATAGCCACCCTATTCTTCTCCAGATTTATTTTCTTTAACAGTTAGTGTGCAAAACCTGCACAGTGAATGTGAAAAACCAAATACGCCCAACTGCCACCGCCATAACAATTCACATGCACAACTCTTCTTCACCATGAAAAACATTTGTCGACCGCCATCTGTAAGAAAACAGAAGAGAGACAACACAGAAAAAGAGAAAACAACATACATGCATTTACACATACAATGGAAGATATAAAATATTACACATTTGCAAAACTAAAGGATACTACAGGGTGGGCCATTTATATGGATACACCTGATCTATGTATACACCCCATATACAACATCATACCATCAATTTTTTTGTTCCAACAGTCTTGGAGGGATCTATCCAATGTGGGTTAGTGTCAGACCAATAGTGGTGGTTTTGTTTGTTAATTTCACCATTCACATAAAATTATGTAACCATATAAATAGCCAAATTAAGGTGTATCCATATGAATGGCCCACCCTGTACTGTGGCCTCCTCCTCCCCAATAGCCACCCTATTCCTCTCCAGATTATTTTCTTTAACAGTTAGTGTGCAAAATCTGCACAGTGAATGTGAAGAAACAAATACGCCCAACTGCCACCGCCATAACAATTCACATGCACAACTCTTCTTCACCATGAAAAACACTTGTCGACCGCTATCTGTAAGAAAACAGAAGAGTGACAACACAAAAAAAGAGATCCCAATTTACATGCATTACCACATACAATAACAGATATAAAATACTACCCATGAAATGCACACAAAGTGACCTGTAAAAAAAAGATTGTTTATATATGCATACATATCATACTGAAAAAGAGAAAAAAAGTCAGACAAAAAGAGTAAGAAAGTTGCAAGGAGAAAGAACAAATACATGTTATAACAAACCCAATGCCAAACTCCTCTTCAACATGAAAAATACTTGCCGACCGGCCGTCATCTGTAAGAAAACAGAAGAGAGACAACACAGAAAAAGAGAAAACAACATACATGCATTTACACATACAATGGAAGATATAAAATATTACACATTGCAAAACTAAAGGATACTACAGGGTGGGCCATTGATATGGATACACCTGATCTATGTATACTCCCCATATACAACATCATACCATCAATGTTTTTGTTCCAACAGTCTTGGAGTGATCTATCCAATGTGGGTTAGTGTCAGACCAATAGTGGTGGTTTTGTTTGTTAATTTCACCATTTACATAAACTTATGTAACCATATAAATAGCCAAATTAAGGTGTATCCATATGAATGGCCCACCCTGTACTGAGGCCTCCTCCTCCCCAATAGCCACCCTATTCTTCTCCAGATTTATTTTCTTTAACAGTTAGTGTGCAAAACCTGAACAGTGAATGTGAAAAACCAAATACGCCCAACTGCCACCGCCATAACAATTCACATGCACAACTCTTCTTCACCATGAAAAACATTTGTCGACCGCCATCTGTAAGAAAACAGAAGAGAGACAACACAGAAAAAGAGAAAACAACATACATGCATTTACACATACAATGGAAGATATAAAATATTACACATTTGCAACACTAAAGGATACTACAGGGTGGGCCATTTATATGGATGCACCTGATCTATGTATACACCCCATATACAACATCATACCATCAATTTTTTTGTTCCAAGAGTCTTGGAGGGATCTATCCAATGTGGGTTAGTGTCAGACCAATAGTGGTGGTTTTGTTTGTTAATTTCACCATTCACGTAAAATTATGTAACCATAAAAATAGCCAAATTAAGGTGTATCCATATGAATGGCCCACCCTGTACTGTGGCCTCCTCCTCCCCAATAGCCACCCTATTCCTCTCCAGATTTATTTTCTTTAACAGTTAGTGTGCAAAATCTGCACAGTGAATGTGAAGAAACAAATACGCCCAACTGCCACCGCCATAACAATTCACATGCACAACTCTTCTTCACCATGAAAAACACTTGTCGACCGGTATCTGTAAGAAAACAGAAGAGTGACAACACAAAAAAAGAGATCCCAATTTACATGCATTACCACATACAATAACAGATATAAAATACTACCCATGAAATGCACACAAAGTGACCTGTAAAAAAAGATTGTTCATATATGCATACATATCATACTGAAAAAGAGAAAAAAAGTCAGACAAAAAGATAAAGAAAGTTGCAAGGAGAAAGAACAAATACATGTTATAACAAACCCAATGCCAAACTCCTCTTCAACATGAAAAATACTTGCCGACCGGCCGCCATCTGTAAGAAAACAGAAGAGAGACAACACAGAAAAAGAGAAAACAACATACATGCATTTACACATACAATGGAAGATATAAAATATTACACATTGCAAAACTAAAGGATACTACAGGGTGGGCCATTTATATGGATACACCTGATCTATGTATACTCCCCATATACAACATCATACAATCAATTTTTTTGTTCCAACAGTCTTGGAGTGATCTATCCAATGTGGGTTAGTGTCAGACCAATAGTGGTGGTTTTGTTTGTTAATTTCACCATTTACATAAACTTATGTAACCATATAAATAGCCAAATTAAGGTGTATCCATATGAATGGCCCACCCTGTACTGTGGCCTCCTCCTCCCCAATAGCCACCCTATTCTTCTCCAGATTTATTTTCTTTAACAGTTAGTGTGCAAAACCTGCACAGTGAATGTGAAAAACCAAATACGCCCAACTGCCACCGCCATAACAATTCACATGCACAACTCTTCTTCACCATGAAAAACATTTGTCGACCGCCATCTGTAAGAAAACAGAAGAGAGACAACACAGAAAAAGAGAAAACAACATACATGCATTTACACATACAATGGAAGATATAAAATATTACACATTTGCAACACTAAAGGATACTACAGGATGGGCCATTTATATGGATACACCTGATCTATGTATACACCCCATATACAACATCATACCATCAATTTTTTTGTTCCAACAGTCTTGGAGGGATCTATCCAATGTGGGTTAGTGTCAGACCAATAGTGGTGGTTTTGTTTGTTAATTTCACCATTTACATAAACTTATGAAACCATATAAATAGCCAAATTAAGGTGTATCCATATGAATGGCCCACCCTGTACTGTGGCCTCCTCCTCCCCAATAGCCACCCTATTCCTCTCCAGATTATTTTCTTTAACAGTTAGTGTGCAAAATCTGCACAGTGAATGTGAAGAAACAAATACGCCCAACTGCCACCGCCATAACAATTCACATGCACAACTCTTCTTCACCATGAAAAACACTTGTCGACCGCTATCTGTAAGAAAACAGAAGAGTGACAACACAAAAAAAGAGATCCCAATTTACATGCATTACCACATACAATAACAGATATAAAATACTACCCATGAAATGCACACAAAGTGACCTGTAAAAAAAAGATTGTTTATATATGCATACATATCATACTGAAAAAGAGAAAAAAAGTCAGACAAAAAGAGTAAGAAAGTTGCAAGGAGAAAGAACAAATACATGTTATAACAAACCCAATGCCAAACTCCTCTTCAACATGAAAAATACTTGCCGACCGGCCGTCATCTGTAAGAAAACAGAAGAGAGACAACACAGAAAAAGAGAAAACAACATACATGCATTTACACATACAATGGAAGATATAAAATATTACACATTGCAAAACTAAAGGATACTACAGGGTGGGCCATTGATATGGATACACCTGATCTATGTATACTCCCCATATACAACATCATACCATCAATGTTTTTGTTCCAACAGTCTTGGAGTGATCTATCCAATGTGGGTTAGTGTCAGACCAATAGTGGTGGTTTTGTTTGTTAATTTCACCATTTACATAAACTTATGTAACCATATAAATAGCCAAATTAAGGTGTATCCATATGAATGGCCCACCCTGTACTGAGGCCTCCTCCTCCCCAATAGCCACCCTATTCTTCTCCAGATTTATTTTCTTTAACAGTTAGTGTGCAAAACCTGCACAGTGAATGTGAAGAAACAAATACGCCCAACTGCCACCGCCATAACAATTCACATGCACAACTCTTCTTCACCATGAAAAACACTTGTCGACCGCTATCTGTAAGAAAACAGAAGAGTGACAACACAAAAAAAGAGATCCCAATTTACATGCATTACCACATACAATAACAGATATAAAATACTACCCATGAAATGCACACAAAGTGACCTGTAAAAAAAAGATTGTTTATATATGCATACATATCATACTGAAAAAGAGAAAAAAAGTCAGTCAAAAAGAGTAAGAAAGTTGCAAGGAGAAAGAACAAATACATGTTATAACAAACCCAATGCCAAACTCCTCTTCAACATGAAAAATACTTGCCGACCGGCCGTCATCTGTAAGAAAACAGAAGAGAGACAACACAGAAAAAGAGAAAACAACATACATGCATTTACACATACAATGGAAGATATAAAATATTACACATTGCAAAACTAAAGGATACTACAGGGTGGGCCATTGATATGGATACACCTGATCTATGTATACTCCCCATATACAACATCATACCATCAATGTTTTTGTTCCAACAGTCTTGGAGTGATCTATCCAATGTGGGTTAGTGTCAGACCAATAGTGGTGGTTTTGTTTGTTAATTTCACCATTTACATAAACTTATGTAACCATATAAATAGCCAAATTAAGGTGTATCCATATGAATGGCCCACCCTGTACTGAGGCCTCCTCCTCCCCAATAGCCACCCTATTCTTCTCCAGATTTATTTTCTTTAACAGTTAGTGTGCAAAACCTGCACAGTGAATGTGAAAAACCAAATACGCCCAACTGCCACCGCCATAACAATTCACATGCACAACTCTTCTTCACCATGAAAAACATTTGTCGACCGCCATCTGTAAGAAAACAGAAGAGAGACAACACAGAAAAAGAGAAAACAACATACATGCATTTACACATACAATGGAAGATATAAAATATTACACATTTGCAACACTAAAGGATACTACAGGGTGGGCCATTTATATGGATACACCTGATCTATGTATACACCCCATATACAACATCATACCATCAATTTTTTTGTTCCAAGAGTCTTGGAGGGATCTATCCAATGTGGGTTAGTGTCAGACCAATAGTGGTGGTTTTGTTTGTTAATTTCACCATTCACGTAAAATTATGTAACCATAAAAATAGCCAAATTAAGGTGTATCCATATGAATGGCCCACCCTGTACTGTGGCCTCCTCCTCCCCAATAGCCACCCTATTCCTCTCCAGATTTATTTTCTTTAACAGTTAGTGTGCAAAATCTGCACAGTGAATGTGAAGAAACAAATACGCCCAACTGCCACCGCCATAACAATTCACATGCACAACTCTTCTTCACCATGAAAAACACTTGTCGACCGGTATCTGTAAGAAAACAGAAGAGTGACAACACAAAGAAAGAGATCCCAATTTACATGCATTACCACATACAATAACAGATATAAAATACTACCCATGAAATGCACACAAAGTGACCTGTAAAAAAAGATTGTTCATATATGCATACATATCATACTGAAAAAGAGAAAAAAAGTCAGACAAAAAGATAAAGAAAGTTGCAAGGAGAAAGAACAAATACATGTTATAACAAACCCAATGCCAAACTCCTCTTCAACATGAAAAATACTTGCCGACCGGCCGCCATCTGTAAGAAAACAGAAGAGAGACAACACAGAAAAAGAGAAAACAACATACATGCATTTACACATACAATGGAAGATATAAAATATTACACATTGCAAAACTAAAGGATACTACAGGGTGGGCCATTTATATGGATACACCTGATCTATGTATACTCCCCATATACAACATCATACAATCAATTTTTTTGTTCCAACAGTCTTGGAGTGATCTATCCAATGTGGGTTAGTGTCAGACCAATAGTGGTGGTTTTGTTTGTTAATTTCACCATTTACATAAACTTATGTAACCATATAAATAGCCAAATTAAGGTGTATCCATATGAATGGCCCACCCTGTACTGTGGCCTCCTCCTCCCCAATAGCCACCCTATTCTTCTCCAGATTTATTTTCTTTAACAGTTAGTGTGCAAAACCTGCACAGTGAATGTGAAAAACCAAATACGCCCAACTGCCACCGCCATAACAATTCACATGCACAACTCTTCTTCACCATGAAAAACATTTGTCGACCGCCATCTGTAAGAAAACAGAAGAGAGACAACACAGAAAAAGAGAAAACAACATACATGCATTTACACATACAATGGAAGATATAAAATATTACACATTTGCAACACTAAAGGATACTACAGGATGGGCCATTTATATGGATACACCTGATCTATGTATACATCCCATATACAACATCATACCATCAATTTTTTTGTTCCAACAGTCTTGGAGGGATCTATCCAATGTGGGTTAGTGTCAGACCAATAGTGGTGGTTTTGTTTGTTAATTTCACCATTTACATAAACTTATGAAACCATATCAATAGCCAAATTAAGGTGTATCCATATGAATGGCCCACCCTGTACTGTGGCCTCCTCCCCAATAGCCACCCTATTCTTCTCCAGATTTATTTTCTTTAACAGTTAGTGTGCAAAACCTGCACAGTGAATGTGAAAAACCAAATACGCCCAACTGCCACCGCCATAACAATTCACATGCACAACTCTTCTTCACCATGAAAAACATTTGTCGACCGCCATCTGTAAGAAAACAGAAGAGAGACAACACAGAAAAAGAGAAAACAACATACATGCATTTACACATACAATGGAAGATATAAAATATTACACATTGCAAAACTAAAGGATACTACAGGGTGGGCCATTTATATGGATACACCTGATCTATGTATACTCCCCATATACAACATCATACAATCAATTTTTTTGTTCCAACAGTCTTGGAGTGATCTATCCAATGTGGGTTAGTGTCAGACCAATAGTGGTGGTTTTGTTTGTTAATTTCACCATTTACATAAACTTATGTAACCATATAAATAGCCAAATTAAGGTGTATCCATATGAATGGCCCACCCTGTACTGTGGCCTCCTCCTCCCCAATAGCCACCCTATTCTTCTCCAGATTTATTTTCTTTAACAGTTAGTGTGCAAAACCTGCACAGTGAATGTAAAAAACCAAATACGCCCAACTGCCACCGCCATAACAATTCACATGCACAACTCTTCTTCACCATGAAAAACATTTGTCGACCGCCATCTGTAAGAAAACAGAAGAGAGACAACACAGAAAAAGAGAAAACAACATACATGCATTTACACATACAATGGAAGATATAAAATATTACACATTTGCAACACTAAAGGATACTACAGGATGGGCCATTTATATGGATACACCTGATCTATGTATACATCCCATATACAACATCATACCATCAATTTTTTTGTTCCAACAGTCTTGGAGGGATCTATCCAATGTGGGTTAGTGTCAGACCAATAGTGGTGGTTTTGTTTGTTAATTTCACCATTCACGTAAAATTATGTAACCATAAAAATAGCCAAATTAAGGTGTATCCATATGAATGGCCCACCCTGTACTGTGGCCTCCTCCTCCCCAATAGCCACCCTATTCCTCTCCAGATTTATTTTCTTTAACAGTTAGTGTGCAAAATCTGCACAGTGAATGTGAAGAAACAAATACGCCCAACTGCCACCGCCATAACAATTCACATGCACAACTCTTCTTCACCATGAAAAACACTTGTCGACCGCTATCTGTAAGAAAACAGAAGAGTGACAACACAAAAAAAGAGATACCAATTTACATGCATTACCACATACAATAACATATATAAAATACTACCCATGAAATGCACACAAAGTGACCTGTAAAAAAAGATTGTTTATATATGCATACATATCATACTGAAAAAGAGAAAAAAAGTCAGACAAAAAGAGAAAGAAAGTTGCAAGGAGAAAGAACAAATACATGTTATAACAAACCCAATGCCAAACTCCTCTTCAACATGAAAAATACTTGCCGACCGGCCGCCATCTGTAAGAAAACAGAAGAGAGACAACACAGAAAAAGAGAAAACAACATACATGCATTTACACATACAATGGAAGATATAAAATATTACACATTGCAAAACTAAAGGATACTACAGGGTGGGCCATTTATATGGACACACCTGATCTATGTATACTCCCCATATACAACATCATACCATCAATTTTTTTGTTCCAACAGTCTTGGAGTGATCTATCCAATGTGGGTTAGTGTCAGACCAATAGTGGTGGTTTTGTTTGTTAATTTCACCATTTACATAAACTTATGAAACCATATCAATAGCCAAATTAAGGTGTATCCATATGATTGGCCCACCCTGTACTGTGGCCTCCTCCCCAATAGCCACCCTATTCTTCTCCAGATTTATTTTCTTTAACAGTTAGTGTGCAAAACCTGCACAGTGAATGTGAAAAACCAAATACGCCCAACTGCCACCGCCATAACAATTCACATGCACAACTCTTCTTCACCATGAAAAACATTTGTCGACCGCCATCTGTAAGAAAACAGAAGAGAGACAACACAGAAAAAGAGAAAACAACATACATGCATTTACACATACAATGGAAGATATAAAATATTACACATTTGCAAAACTAAAGGATACTACAGGGTGGGCCATTTATATGGATACACCTGATCTATGTATAAACCCCATATACAACATCCTACCATCAATTTTTTTGTTCCAACAGTCTTGGAGGGATCTATCCAATGTGGGTTAGTGTCAGACCAATAGTAGTGGTTTTGTTTGTTAATTTCACCATTCAAATAAAATTATGTAACCATATAAATAGCCAAATTAAGGTGTATCCATATGAATGGCCCACCCTGTACTGTGGCCTCCTCCTCCCCAATAGCCACCCTATTCCTCTCCAGATTATTTTCTTTAACAGTTAGTGTGCAAAATCTGCACAGTGAATGTGAAGAAACAAATACGCCCAACTGCCACCGCCATAACAATTCACATGCACAACTCTTCTTCACCATGAAAAACACTTGTCGACCGCTATCTGTAAGAAAACAGAAAAGTGACAACACAAAAAAAGAAATCCCAATTTACATGCATTACCACATACAATAATAGATATAAAATACTACCCATGAAATGCACACAAAGTGACCTGTAAAAAAAAGATTGTTTATATATGCATACATATCATACTGAAAAAGAGAAAAAAAGTCAGACAAAAAGAGTAAGAAAGTTGCAAGGAGAAAGAACAAATACATGTTATAACAAACCCAATGCCAAACTCCTCTTCAACATGAAAAATACTTGCCGACCGGCCGTCATCTGTAAGAAAACAGAAGAGAGACAACACAGAAAAAGAGAAAACAACATACATGCATTTACACATACAATGGAAGATATAAAATATTACACATTGCAAAACTAAAGGATACTACAGGGTGGGCCATTGATATGGATACACCTGATCTATGTATACTGCCCATATACAACATCATACCATCAATGTTTTTGTTCCAACAGTCTTGGAGTGATCTATCCAATGTGGGTTAGTGTCAGACCAATAGTGGTGGTTTTGTTTGTTAATTTCACCATTTACATAAACTTATGCAACCATATAAATAGCCAAATTAAGGTGTATCCATATGAATGGCCCACCCTGTACTGAGGCCTCCTCCTCCCCAATAGCCACCCTATTCTTCTCCAGATTTATTTTCTTTAACAGTTAGTGTGCAAAACCTGCACAGTGAATGTGAAAAACCAAATACGCCCAACTGCCACCGCCATAACAATTCACATGCACAACTCTTCTTCACCATGAAAAACATTTGTCGACCGCCATCTGTAAGAAAACAGAAGAGAGACAACACAGAAAAAGAGAAAACAACATACATGCATTTACACATACAATGGAAGATATAAAATATTACACATTTGCAACACTAAAGGATACTACAGGGTGGGCCATTTATATGGATGCACCTGATCTATGTATACACCCCATATACAACATCATACCATCAATTTTTTTGTTCCAAGAGTCTTGGAGGGATCTATCCAATGTGGGTTAGTGTCAGACCAATAGTGGTGGTTTTGTTTGTTAATTTCACCATTCACGTAAAATTATGTAACCATAAAAATAGCCAAATTAAGGTGTATCCATATGAATGGCCCACCCTGTACTGTGGCCTCCTCCTCCCCAATAGCCACCCTATTCCTCTCCAGATTTATTTTCTTTAACAGTTAGTGTGCAAAATCTGCACAGTGAATGTGAAGAAACAAATACGCCCAACTGCCACCGCCATAACAATTCACATGCACAACTCTTCTTCACCATGAAAAACACTTGTCGACCGGTATCTGTAAGAAAACAGAAGAGTGACAACACAAAAAAAGAGATCCCAATTTACATGCATTACCACATACAATAACAGATATAAAATACTACCCATGAAATGCACACAAAGTGACCTGTAAAAAAAGATTGTTCATATATGCATACATATCATACTGAAAAAGAGAAAAAAAAAGTCAGACAAAAAGAGTAAGAAAGTTGCAAGGAGAAAGAACAAATACATGTTATAACAAACCCAATGCCAAACTCCTCTTCAGCATGAAAAATACTTGCCGACCGGCCGCCATCTGTAAGAAAACAGAAGAGAGACAACACAGAAAAAGAGAAAACAACATACATGCATTTACACATACAATGGAAGATATAAAATATTACACATTGCAAAACTAAAGGATACTACAGGGTGGGCCATTGATATGGATACACCTGATCTATGTATACTCCCCATATACAACATCATACCATCAATGTTTTTGTTCCAACAGCCTTGGAGTGATCTATCCAATGTGGGTTACTGTCAGACCAATAGTGGTGGTTTTGTTTGTTAATTTCACCATTTACATAAACTTATGAAACCATATAAATAGCCAAATTAAGGTGTATCCATATGAATGGCCCACCCTGTACTGTGGCCTCCTCCCCAATAGCCACCCTATTCTTCTCCAGATTTATTTTCTTTAACAGTTAGTGTGCAAAACCAGCACAGTGAATGTGAAAAACCAAATACGCCCAACTGCCACCGCCATAACAATTCACATGCACAACTCTTCTTCACCATGAAAAACATTTGTCGACCGCCATCTGTAAGAAAACAGAAGAGAGACAACACAGAAAAAGAGAAAACAACATACATGCATTTACACATACAATGGAAGATATAAAATATTACACATTTGCAAAACTAAAGGATACTACAGGGTGGGCCATTTATATGGATACACCTGATCTATGTATACACCCCATATACAACATCATACCATCAATGTTTTTGTTCCAACAGTCTTGGAGGGATCTATCCAATGTGGGTTAGTGTCAGACCAATAGTGGTGGTTTTGTTTGTTAATTTCACCATTCACATAAAATTATGTAACCATATAAATAGCCAAATTAAGGTGTATCCATATGAATGGCCCACCCTGTACTGAGGCCTCCTCCTCCCCAATAGCCACCCTATTCCTCTCCAGATTATTTTCTTTAACAGTTAGTGTGCAAAATCTGCACAGTGAATGTGAAGAAACAAATACGCCCAACTGCCACCGCCATAACAATTCACATGCACAACTCTTCTTCACCATGAAAAACACTTGTCGACCGGTATCTGTAAGAAAACAGAAGAGTGACAACACAAAAAAAGAGATCCCAATTTACATGCATTACCACATACAATAACAGATATAAAATACTACCCATGAAATGCACACAAAGTGACCTGTAAAAAAAGATTGTTCATATATGCATACATATCATACTGAAAAAGAGAAAAAAAGTCAGACAAAAAGATAAAGAAAGTTGCAAGGAGAAAGAACAAATACATGTTATAACAAACCCAATGCCAAACTCCTCTTCAACATGAAAAATACTTGCCGACCGGCCGCCATCTGTAAGAAAACAGAAGAGAGACAACACAGAAAAAGAGAAAACAACATACATGCATTTACACATACAATGGAAGATATAAAATATTACACATTGCAAAACTAAAGGATACTACAGGGTGGGCCATTTATATGGATACACCTGATCTATGTATACTCCCCATATACAACATCATACCATCAATTTATTTGTTCCAACAGTCTTGGAGTGATCTATCCAATGTGGGTTAGTGTCAGACCAATAGTGGTGGTTTTTTTGTTAATTTCACCATTTACATAAACTTATGAAACCATATAAATAGCCAAATTAAGGTGTATCCATATGAATGGCCCAACCTGTACTGTGGCCTCCTCCTCCCCAATAGCCACCCTATTCTTCTCCAGATTTATTTTCTTTAACAGTTAGTGTGCAAAACCAGCACAGTGAATGTGAAAAACCAAATACGCCCAACTGCCACCGCCATAACAATTCACATGCACAACTCTTCTTCACCATGAAAAACATTTGTCGACCGCCATCTGTAAGAAAACAGAAGAGAGACAACACAGAAAAAGAGAAAACAACATACATGCATTTACACATACAATGGAAGATATAAAATATTACACATTTGCAAAACTAAAGGATACTACAGGGTGGGCCATTTATATGGATACACCTGATCTATGTATACACCCCATATACAACATCATACCATCAATTTTTTTGTTCCAACAGTCTTGGAGGGATCTATCCAATGTGGGTTAGTGTCAGACCAATAGTGGTGGTTTTGTTTGTTAATTTCACCATTCACATAAAATTATGTAACCATATAAATAGCCAAATTAAGGTGTATCCATATGAATGGCCCACCCTGTACTGTGGCCTCCTCCTCCCCAATAGCCACCCTATTCGTCTCCAGATTTATTTTCTTTAACAGTTAGTGTGCAAAACCTGCACAGTGAATGTGAAGAAACAAATACGCCCAACTGCCACCGCCATAACAATTCACATGCACAACTCTTCTTCACCATGAAAAACACTTGTTGACCGCTATCTGTAAGAAAACAGAAGAGTGACAACACAAAAAAAAGATACCAATTTACATGCATTACCACATTCAATAACAGATATAAAATACTACCCATGAAATGCACACAAAGTGACCTGTAAAAAAAGATTGTTTATATATGTATACATATCATACTGAAAAAGAGAAAAAAAAAGTCAGACAAAAAGAGTAAGAAAGTTGCAAGGAGAAAGAACAATTACATGTTATAACAAACCCAATGCCAAACTCCTCTTCAGCATGAAAAATACTTGCCGACCGGCCGCCATCTGTAAGAAAACAGAAGAGAGACAACACAGAAAAAGAGAAAACAACATACATGCATTTACACATACAATGGAAGATATAAAATATTACACATTGCAAAACTAAAGGATACTACAGGGTGGGCCATTGATATGGATACACCTGATCTATGTATACTCCCCATATACAACATCATACCATCAATGTTTTTGTTCCAACAGTCTTGGAGTGATCTATCCAATGTGGGTTACTGTCAGACCAATAGTGGTGGTTTTGTTTGTTAATTTCACCATTTACATAAACTTATGAAACCATATAAATAGCCAAATTAAGGTGTATCCATATGAATGGCCCACCCTGTACTGTGGCCTCCTCCCCAATAGCCACCCTATTCTTCTCCAGATTTATTTTCTTTAACAGTTAGTGTGCAAAACCAGCACAGTGAATGTGAAAAACCAAATACGCCCAACTGCCACCGCCATAACAATTCACATGCACAACTCTTCTTCACCATGAAAAACATTTGTCGACCGCCATCTGTAAGAAAACAGAAGAGAGACAACACAGAAAAAGAGAAAACAACATACATGCATTTACACATACAATGGAAGATATAAAATATTACACATTTGCAAAACTAAAGGATACTACAGGGTGGGCCATTTATATGGATACACCTGATCTATGTATACACCCCATATACAACATCATACCATCAATGTTTTTGTTCCAACAGTCTTGGAGGGATCTATCCAATGTGGGTTAGTGTCAGACCAATAGTGGTGGTTTTGTTTGTTAATTTCACCATTCACATAAAATTATGTAACCATATAAATAGCCAAATTAAGGTGTATCCATATGAATGGCCCACCCTGTACTGAGGCCTCCTCCTCCCCAATAGCCACCCTATTCCTCTCCAGATTATTTTCTTTAACAGTTAGTGTGCAAAATCTGCACAGTGAATGTGAAGAAACAAATACGCCCAACTGCCACCGCCATAACAATTCACATGCACAACTCTTCTTCACCATGAAAAACACTTGTCGACCGCTATCTGTAAGAAATCAGAAGAGTGACAACACAAAAAAAGAAATCCCAATTTACATGCATTACCACATACAATAATAGATATAAAATACTACCCATGAAATGCACACAAAGTGACCTGTAAAAAAAAGATTGTTTATATATGCATACATATCATACTGAAAAAGAGAAAAAAAGTCAGACAAAAAGAGTAAGAAAGTTGCAAGGAGAAAGAACAAATACATGTTATAACAAACCCAATGCCAAACTCCTCTTCAACATGAAAAATACTTGCCGACCGGTTGCCATCTGTAAGAAAACAGAAGAGAGACAACACAGAAAAAGAGAAAACAACATACATGCATTTACACATACAATGGAAGATATAAAATATTACACATTGCAAAACTAAAGGATACTACAGGGTGGGCCATTTATATGGATACACCTGATCTATGTATACTCCCCATATACAACATCATACCATCAATTTATTTGTTCCAACAGTCTTGGAGTGATCTATCCAATGTGGGTTAGTGTCAGACCAATAGTGGTGGTTTTGTTTGTTAATTTCACCATTTACATAAACTTATGAAACCATAAAAATAGCCAAATTAAGGTGTATCCATATGAATGGCCCACCCTGTACTGTGGCCTCCTCCTCCCCAATAGCCACCCTATTCTTCTCCAGATTTATTTTCTTTAACAGTTAGTGTGCAAAACCAGCACAGTGAATGTGAAAAACCAAATACGCCCAACTGCCACCGCCATAACAATTCACATGCACAACTCTTCTTCACCATGAAAAACATTTGTCGACCGCCATCTGTAAGAAAACAGAAGAGAGACAACACAGAAAAAGAGAAAACAACATACATGCATTTACACATACAATGGAAGATATAAAATATTACACATTTGCAAAACTAAAGGATACTACAGGGTGGGCCATTTATATGGATACACCTGATCTATGTATAAACCCCATATACAACATCCTACCATCAATTTTTTTGTTCCAACAGTCTTGGAGGGATCTATCCAATGTGGGTTAGTGTCAGACCAATAGTAGAGGTTTTGTTTGTTAATTTCACCATTCAAATAAAATTATGTAACCATATAAATAGCCAAATTAAGGTGTATCCATATGAATGGCCCACCCTGTACTGTGGCCTCCTCCTCCCCAATAGCCACCCTATTCCTCTCCAGATTATTTTCTTTAACAGTTAGTGTGCAAAATCTGCACAGTGAATGTGAAGAAACAAATACGCCCAACTGCCACCGCCATAACAATTCACATGCACAACTCTTCTTCACCATGAAAAACACTTGTCGACCGCTATCTGTAAGAAAACAGAAAAGTGACAACACAAAAAAAGAAATCCCAATTTACATGCATTACCACATACAATAATAGATATAAAATACTACCCATGAAATGCACACAAAGTGACCTGTAAAAAAAAGATTGTTTATATATGCATACATATCATACTGAAAAAGAGAAAAAAAGTCAGACAAAAAGAGTAAGAAAGTTGCAAGGAGAAAGAACAAATACATGTTATAACAAACCCAATGCCAAACTCCTCTTCAACATGAAAAATACTTGCCGACCGGCCGTCATCTGTAAGAAAACAGAAGAGAGACAACACAGAAAAAGAGAAAACAACATACATGCATTTACACATACAATGGAAGATATAAAATATTACACATTGCAAAACTAAAGGATACTACAGGGTGGGCCATTGATATGGATACACCTGATCTATGTATACTCCCCATATACAACATCATACCATCAATGTTTTTGTTCCAACAGTCTTGGAGTGATCTATCCAATGTGGGTTAGTGTCAGACCAATAGTGGTGGTTTTGTTTGTTAATTTCACCATTTACATAAACTTATGTAACCATATAAATAGCCAAATTAAGGTGTATCCATATGAATGGCCCACCCTGTACTGAGGCCTCCTCCTCCCCAATAGCCACCCTATTCTTCTCCAGATTTATTTTCTTTAACAGTTAGTGTGCAAAACCTGCACAGTGAATGTGAAAAACCAAATATGCCCAACTGCCACCGCCATAACAATTCACATGCACAACTCTTCTTCACCATGAAAAACATTTGTCGACCGCCATCTGTAAGAAAACAGAAGAGAGACAACACAGAAAAAGAGAAAACAACATACATGCATTTACACATACAATGGAAGATATAAAATATTACACATTTGCAACACTAAAGGATACTACAGGGTGGGCCATTTATATGGATGCACCTGATCTATGTATACACCCCATATACAACATCATACCATCAATTTTTTTGTTCCAAGAGTCTTGGAGGGATCTATCCAATGTGGGTTAGTGTCAGACCAATAGTAGAGGTTTTGTTTGTTAATTTCACCATTCAAATAAAATTATGTAACCATATAAATAGCCAAATTAAGGTGTATCCATATGAATGGCCCACCCTGTACTGTGGCCTCCTCCTCCCCAATAGCCACCCTATTCCTCTCCAGATTTATTTTCTTTAACAGTTAGTGTGCAAAATCTGCACAGTGAATGTGAAGAAACAAATACGCCCAACTGCCACCGCCATAACAATTCACATGCACAACTCTTCTTCACCATGAAAAACACTTGTCGACCGGTATCTGTAAGAAAACAGAAGAGTGACAACACAAAAAAAGAGATCCCAATTTACATGCATTACCACATACAATAACAGATATAAAATACTACCCATGAAATGCACACAAAGTGACCTGTAAAAAAAGATTGTTCATATATGCATACATATCATACTGAAAAAGAGAAAAAAAGTCAGACAAAAAGATAAAGAAAGTTGCAAGGAGAAAGAACAAATACATGTTATAACAAACCCAATGCCAAACTCCTCTTCAACATGAAAAATACTTGCCGACCGGCCGCCATCTGTAAGAAAACAGAAGAGAGACAACACAGAAAAAGAGAAAACAACATACATGCATTTACACATACAATGGAAGATATAAAATATTACACATTGTAAAACTAAAGGATACTACAGGGTGGGCCATTTATATGGATACACCTGATCTATGTATACTCCCCATATACAACATCATACAATCTATTTTCTTGTTCCAACAGTCTTGGAGTGATCTATCCAATGTGGGTTAGTGTCAGACCAATAGTGGTGGTTTTGTTTGTTAATTTCACCATTTACATAAACTTATGTAACCATATAAATAGCCAAATTAAGGTGTATCCATATGAATGGCCCACCCTGTACTGTGGCCTCCTCCTCCCCAATAACCACCCTATTCTTCTCCAGATTTATTTTCTTTAACAGTTAGTGTGCAAAACCTGCACAGTGAATGTGAAAAACCAAATACGCCCAACTGCCACCGCCATAACAATTCACATGCACAACTCTTCTTCACCATGAAAAACATTTGTCGACCGCCATCTGTAAGAAAACAGAAGAGAGACAACACAGAAAAAGAGAAAACAACATACATGCATTTACACATACAATGGAAGATATAAAATATTACACATTTGCAACACTAAAGGATACTACAGGGTGGGCCATTTATATGGATACACCTGATCTATGTATACACCCCATATACAACATCATACCATCAATTTTTTTGTTCCAACAGTCTTGGAGGGATCTATCCAATGTGGGTTAGTGTCAGACCAATAGTAGTGGTTTTGTTTGTTAATTTCACCATTCACGTAAAATTATGTAACCATAAAAATAGCCAAATTAAGGTGTATCCATATGAATGGCCCACCCTGTACTGTGGCCTCCTCCTCCCCAATAGTCACCCTATTCCTCTCCAGATTTATTTTCTTTAACAGTTAGTGTGCAAAATCTGCACAGTGAATGTGAAGAAACAAATACGCCCAACTGCCACCGCCATAACAATTCACATGCACAACTCTTCTTCACCATGAAAAACACTTGTCGACCGCTATCTGTAAGAAAACAGAAGAGTGACAACACAAAAAAAGAGATACCAATTTACATGCATTACCACATACAATAACATATATAAAATACTACCCATGAAATGCACACAAAGTGACCTGTAAAAAAAGATTGTTTATATATGCATACATATCATACTGAAAAAGAGAAAAAAAGTCAGACAAAAAGAGAAAGAAAGTTGCAAGGAGAAAGAACAAATACATGTTATAACAAACCCAATGCCAAACTCCTCTTCAACATGAAAAATACTTGCCGACCGGCCGCCATCTGTAAGAAAACAGAAGAGAGACAACACAGAAAAAGAGAAAACAACATACATGCATTTACACATACAATGGAAGATATAAAATATTACACATTGCAACACTAAAGGATACTACAGGGTGGGCCATTTATATGGATACACCTGATCTATGTATACTCCCCATATACAACATCATACCATCAATTTTTTTGTTCAAACAGTCTTGGAGTGATCTATCCAATGTGGGTTAGTGTCAGACCAATAGTGGTGGTTTTGTTTGTTAATTTCACCATTTACATAAACTTATGAAACCATATAAATAGCCAAATTAAGGTGTATCCATATGAATGGCCCACCCTGTACTGTGGCCTCCTCCCCAATAGCCACCCTATTCTTCTCCAGATTTATTTTCTTTAACAGTTAGTGTGCAAAACCTGCACAGTGAATGTGAAAAACCAAATACGCCCAACTGCCACCGCCATAACAATTCACATGCACAACTCTTCTTCACCATGAAAAACATTTGTCGACCGCCATCTGTAAGAAAACAGAAGAGAGACAACACAGAAAAAGAGAAAACAACATACATGCATTTACACATACAATGGAAGATATAAAATATTACACATTTGCAAAACTAAAGGATACTACAGGGTGGGCCATTTATATGGATACACCTGATCTATGTATACACCCCATATACAACATCATACCATCAATTTTTTTGTTCCAACAGTCTTGGAGGGATCTATCCAATGTGGGTTAGTGTCAGACCAATAGTGGTGGTTTTGTTTGTTAATTTCACCATTCACATAAAATTATGTAACCATATAAATAGCCAAATTAAGGTGTATCCATATGAATGGCCCACCCTGTACTGTGGCCTCCTCCTCCCCAATAGCCACCCTATTCGTCTCCAGATTTATTTTCTTTAACAGTTAGTGTGCAAAACCTGCACAGTGAATGTGAAGAAACAAATACGCCCAACTGCCACCGCCATAACAATTCACATGCACAACTCTTCTTCACCATGAAAAACACTTGTTGACCGCTATCTGTAAGAAAACAGAAGAGTGACAACACAAAAAAAAGATACCAATTTACATGCATTACCACATTCAATAACAGATATAAAATACTACCCATGAAATGCACACAAAGTGACCTGTAAAAAAAGATTGTTTATATATGTATACATATCATACTGAAAAAGAGAAAAAAAAAGTCAGACAAAAAGAGTAAGAAAGTTGCAAGGAGAAAGAACAAATACATGTTATAACAAACCCAATGCCAAACTCCTCTTCAGCATGAAAAATACTTGCCGACCGGCCGCCATCTGTAAGAAAACAGAAGAGAGACAACACAGAAAAAGCGAAAACAACATACATGCATGTACACATACAATGGAAGATATAAAATATTACACATTGCAAAACTAAAGGATACTACAGGGTGGGCCATTGATATGGATACACCTGATCTATGTATACTCCCCATATACAACATCATACCATCAATGTTTTTGTTCCAACAGTCTTGGAGTGATCTATCCAATGTGGGTTACTGTCAGACCAATAGTGGTGGTTTTGTTTGTTAATTTCACCATTTACATAAACTTATGAAACCATATAAATAGCCAAATTAAGGTGTATCCATATGAATGGCCCACCCTGTACTGTGGCCTCCTCCCCAATAGCCACCCTATTCTTCTCCAGATTTATTTTCTTTAACAGTTAGTGTGCAAAACCAGCACAGTGAATGTGAAAAACCAAATACGCCCAACTGCCACCGCCATAACAATTCACATGCACAACTCTTCTTCACCATGAAAAACATTTGTCGACCGCCATCTGTAAGAAAACAGAAGAGAGACAACACAGAAAAAGAGAAAACAACATACATGCATTTACACATACAATGGAAGATATAAAATATTACACATTTGCAAAACTAAAGGATACTACAGGGTGGGCCATTTATATGGATACACCTGATCTATGTATACACCCCATATACAACATCATACCATCAATGTTTTTGTTCCAACAGTCTTGGAGGGATCTATCCAATGTGGGTTAGTGTCAGACCAATAGTGGTGGTTTTGTTTGTTAATTTCACCATTCACATAAAATTATGTAACCATATAAATAGCCAAATTAAGGTGTATCCATATGAATGGCCCACCCTGTACTGAGGCCTCCTCCTCCCCAATAGCCACCCTATTCCTCTCCAGATTATTTTCTTTAACAGTTAGTGTGCAAAATCTGCACAGTGAATGTGAAGAAACAAATACGCCCAACTGCCACCGCCATAACAATTCACATGCACAACTCTTCTTCACCATGAAAAACACTTGTCGACCGCTATCTGTAAGAAAACAGAAGAGTGACAACACAAAAAAAGAAATCCCAATTTACATGCATTACCACATACAATAATAGATATAAAATACTACCCATGAAATGCACACAAAGTGACCTGTAAAAAAAAGATTGTTTATATATGCATACATATCATACTGAAAAAGAGAAAAAAAGTCAGACAAAAAGAGTAAGAAAGTTGCAAGGAGAAAGAACAAATACATGTTATAACAAACCCAATGCCAAACTCCTCTTCAACATGAAAAATACTTGCCGACCGGTTGCCATCTGTAAGAAAACAGAAGAGAGACAACACAGAAAAAGAGAAAACAACATACATGCATTTACACATACAATGGAAGATATAAAATATTACACATTGCAAAACTAAAGGATACTACAGGGTGGGCCATTTATATGGATACACCTGATCTATGTATACTCCCCATATACAACATCATACCATCAATTTATTTGTTCCAACAGTCTTGGAGTGATCTATCCAATGTGGGTTAGTGTCAGACCAATAGTGGTGGTTTTGTTTGTTAATTTCACCATTTACATAAACTTATGAAACCATAAAAATAGCCAAATTAAGGTGTATCCATATGAATGGCCCACCCTGTACTGTGGCCTCCTCCTCCCCAATAGCCACCCTATTCTTCTCCAGATTTATTTTCTTTAACAGTTAGTGTGCAAAACCAGCACAGTGAATGTGAAAAACCAAATACGCCCAACTGCCACCGCCATAACAATTCACATGCACAACTCTTCTTCACCATGAAAAACATTTGTCGACCGCCATCTATAAGAAAACAGAAGAGAGACAACACAGAAAAAGAGAAAACAACATACATGCATTTACACATACAATGGAAGATATAAAATATTACACATTTGCAAAACTAAAGGATACTACAGGGTGGGCCATTTATATGGATACACCTGATCTATGTATACACCCCATATACAACATCATACCATCAATGTTTTTGTTCCAACAGTCTTGGAGGGATCTATCCAATGTGGGTTAGTGTCAGACCAATAGTGGTGGTTTTGTTTGTTAATTTCACCATTCACATAAAATTATGTAACCATATAAATAGCCAAATTAAGGTGTATCCATATGAATGGCCCACCCTGTACTGTGGCCTCCTCCTCCCCAATAGCCACCCTATTCCTCTCCAGATTATTTTCTTTAACAGTTAGTGTGCAAAATCTGCACAGTGAATGTGAAGAAACAAATACGCCCAACTGCCACCGCCATAACAATTCACATGCACAACTCTTCTTCACCATGAAAAACACTTGTCGACCGCTATCTGTAAGAAAACAGAAGAGTGACAACACAAAAAAAGAAATCCCAATTTACATGCATTACCACATACAATAATAGATATAAAATACTACCCATGAAATGCACACAAAGTGACCTGTAAAAAAAAGATTGTTTATATATGCATACATATCATACTGAAAAAGAGAAAAAAAGTCAGACAAAAAGAGTAAGAAAGTTGCAAGGAGAAAGAACAAATACATGTTATAACAAACCCAATGCCAAACTCCTCTTCAACATGAAAAATACTTGCCGACCGGTTGCCATCTGTAAGAAAACAGAAGAGAGACAACACAGAAAAAGAGAAAACAACATACATGCATTTACACATACAATGGAAGATATAAAATATTACACATTGCAAAACTAAAGGATACTACAGGGTGGGCCATTTATATGGATACACCTGATCTATGTATACTCCCCATATACAACATCATACCATCAATTTATTTGTTCCAACAGTCTTGAAATGATCTATCCAATGTGGGTTAGTGTCAGACCAATAGTGGTGGTTTTGTTTGTTAATTTCACCATTTACATAAACTTATGAAACCATATAAATAGCCAAATTAAGGTGTATCCATATGAATGGCCCAACCTGTACTGTGGCCTCCTCCTCCCCAATAGCCACCCTATTCTTCTCCAGATTTATTTTCTTTAACAGTTAGTGTGCAAAACCAGCACAGTGAATGTGAAAAACCAAATACGCCCAACTGCCACCGCCATAACAATTCACATGCACAACTCTTCTTCACCATGAAAAACATTTGTCGACCTCCATCTGTAAGAAAACAGAAGAGAGACAACACAGAAAAAGAGAAAACAACATACATGCATTTACACATACAATGGAAGATATAAAATGTTACACATTTGCAAAACTAAAGGATACTACAGGGTGGGCCATTTATATGGATACACCTGATCTATGTATACACCCCATATACAACATCATACCATCAATTTTTTTGTTCCAACAGTCTTGGAGGGATCTATCCAATGTGGGTTAGTGTCAGACCAATAGTGGTGGTTTTGTTTGTTAATTTCACCATTCACATAAAATTATGTAACCATATAAATAGCCAAATTAAGGTGTATCCATATGAATGGCCCACCCTGTACTGTGGCCTCCTCCTCCCCAATAGCCACCCTATTCGTCTCCAGATTTATTTTCTTTAACAGTTAGTGTGCAAAACCTGCACAGTGAATGTGAAGAAACAAATACGCCCAACTGCCACCGCCATAACAATTCACATGCACAACTCTTCTTCACCATGAAAAACACTTGTTGACCGCTATCTGTAAGAAAACAGAAGAGTGACAACACAAAAAAAGATACCAATTTACATGCATTACCACATTCAATAACAGATATAAAATACTACCCATGAAATGCACACAAAGTGACCTGTAAAAAAAGATTGTTTATATATGTATACATATCATACTGAAAAAGAGAAAAAAAAAGTCAGACAAAAAGAGTAAGAAAGTTGCAAGGAGAAAGAACAAATACATGTTATAACAAACCCAATGCCAAACTCCTCTTCAGCATGAAAAATACTTGCCGACCGGCCGCCATCTGTAAGAAAACAGAAGAGAGACAACACAGAAAAAGAGAAAACAACATACATGCATTTACACATACAATGGAAGATATAAAATATTACACATTGCAAAACTAAAGGATACTACAGGGTGGGCCATTGATATGGATACACCTGATCTATGTATACTCCCCATATACAACATCATACCATCAATGTTTTTGTTCCAACAGCCTTGGAGTGATCTATCCAATGTGGGTTACTGTCAGACCAATAGTGGTGGTTTTGTTTGTTAATTTCACCATTTACATAAACTTATGAAACCATATAAATAGCCAAATTAAGGTGTATCCATATGAATGGCCCACCCTGTACTGTGGCCTCCTCCCCAATAGCCACCCTATTCTTCTCCAGATTTATTTTCTTTAACAGTTAGTGTGCAAAACCAGCACAGTGAATGTGAAAAACCAAATACGCCCAACTGCCACCGCCATAACAATTCACATGCACAACTCTTCTTCACCATGAAAAACATTTGTCGACCTCCATCTGTAAGAAAACAGAAGAGAGACAACACAGAAAAAGAGAAAACAACATACATGCATTTACACATACAATGGAAGATATAAAATGTTACACATTTGCAAAACTAAAGGATACTACAGGGTGGGCCATTTATATGGATACACCTGATCTATGTATACACCCCATATACAACATCATACCATCAATTTTTTTGTTCCAACAGTCTTGGAGGGATCTATCCAATGTGGGTTAGTGTCAGACCAATAGTGGTGGTTTTGTTTGTTAATTTCACCATTCACATAAAATTATGTAACCATATAAATAGCCAAATTAAGGTGTATCCATATGAATGGCCCACCCTGTACTGTGGCCTCCTCCTCCCCAATAGCCACCCTATTCGTCTCCAGATTTATTTTCTTTAACAGTTAGTGTGCAAAACCTGCACAGTGAATGTGAAGAAACAAATACGCCCAACTGCCACCGCCATAACAATTCACATGCACAACTCTTCTTCACCATGAAAAACACTTGTTGACCGCTATCTGTAAGAAAACAGAAGAGTGACAACACAAAAAAAGATACCAATTTACATGCATTACCACATTCAATAACAGATATAAAATACTACCCATGAAATGCACACAAAGTGACCTGTAAAAAAAGATTGTTTATATATGTATACATATCATACTGAAAAAGAGAAAAAAAAAGTCAGACAAAAAGAGTAAGAAAGTTGCAAGGAGAAAGAACAAATACATGTTATAACAAACCCAATGCCAAACTCCTCTTCAGCATGAAAAATACTTGCCGACCGGCCGCCATCTGTAAGAAAACAGAAGAGAGACAACACAGAAAAAGAGAAAACAACATACATGCATTTACACATACAATGGAAGATATAAAATATTACACATTGCAAAACTAAAGGATACTACAGGGTGGGCCATTGATATGGATACACCTGATCTATGTATACTCCCCATATACAACATCATACCATCAATGTTTTTGTTCCAACAGCCTTGGAGTGATCTATCCAATGTGGGTTACTGTCAGACCAATAGTGGTGGTTTTGTTTGTTAATTTCACCATTTACATAAACTTATGAAACCATATAAATAGCCAAATTAAGGTGTATCCATATGAATGGCCCACCCTGTACTGTGGCCTCCTCCCCAATAGCCACCCTATTCTTCTCCAGATTTATTTTCTTTAACAGTTAGTGTGCAAAACCAGCACAGTGAATGTGAAAAACCAAATACGCCCAACTGCCACCGCCATAACAATTCACATGCACAACTCTTCTTCACCATGAAAAACATTTGTCGACCGCCATCTGTAAGAAAACAGAAGAGAGACAACACAGAAAAAGAGAAAACAACATACATGCATTTACACATACAATGGAAGATATAAAATATTACACATTTGCAAAACTAAAGGATACTACAGGGTGGGCCATTTATATGGATACACCTGATCTATGTATACACCCCATATACAACATCATACCATCAATGTTTTTGTTCCAACAGTCTTGGAGGGATCTATCCAATGTGGGTTAGTGTCAGACCAATAGTGGTGGTTTTGTTTGTTAATTTCACCATTCACATAAAATTATGTAACCATATAAATAGCCAAATTAAGGTGTATCCATATGAATGGCCCACCCTGTACTGAGGCCTCCTCCTCCCCAATAGCCACCCTATTCCTCTCCAGATTATTTTCTTTAACAGTTAGTGTGCAAAATCTGCACAGTGAATGTGAAGAAACAAATACGCCCAACTGCCACCGCCATAACAATTCACATGCACAACTCTTCTTCACCATGAAAAACACTTGTCGACCGCTATCTGTAAGAAAACAGAAGAGTGACAACACAAAAAAAGAAATCCCAATTTACATGCATTACCACATACAATAATAGATATAAAATACTACCCATGAAATGCACACAAAGTGACCTGTAAAAAAAAGATTGTTTATATATGCATACATATCATACTGAAAAAGAGAAAAAAAGTCAGACAAAAAGAGTAAGAAAGTTGCAAGGAGAAAGAACAAATACATGTTATAACAAACCCAATGCCAAACTCCTCTTCAACATGAAAAATACTTGCCGACCGGTTGCCATCTGTAAGAAAACAGAAAAGAGACAACACAGAAAAAGAGAAAACAACATACATGCATTTACACATACAATGGAAGATATAAAATATTACACATTGCAAAACTAAAGGATACTACAGGGTGGGCCATTTATATGGATACACCTGATCTATGTATACTCCCCATATACAACATCATACCATCAATTTATTTGTTCCAACAGTCTTGGAGTGATCTATCCAATGTGGGTTAGTGTCAGACCAATAGTGGTGGTTTTGTTTGTTAATTTCACCATTTACATAAACTTATGAAACCATATAAATAGCCAAATTAAGGTGTATCCATATGAATGGCCCAACCTGTACTGTGGCCTCCTCCTCCCCAATAGCCACCCTATTCTTCTCCAGATTTATTTTCTTTAACAGTTAGTGTGCAAAACCAGCACAGTGAATGTGAAAAACCAAATACGCCCAACTGCCACCGCCATAACAATTCACATGCACAACTCTTCTTCACCATGAAAAACATTTGTCGACCGCCATCTGTAAGAAAACAGAAGAGAGACAACACAGAAAAAGAGAAAACAACATACATGCATTTACACATACAATGGAAGATATAAAATATTACACATTTGCAAAACTAAAGGATACTACAGGGTGGGCCATTTATATGGATACACCTGATCTATGTATACACCCCATATACAACATCATACCATCAATTTTTTTGTTCCAACAGTCTTGGAGGGATCTATCCAATGTGGGTTAGTGTCAGACCAATAGTGGTGGTTTTGTTTGTTAATTTCACCATTCACATAAAATTATGTAACCATATAAATAGCCAAATTAAGGTGTATCCATATGAATGGCCCACCCTGTACTGTGGCCTCCTCCTCCCCAATAGCCACCCTATTCGTCTCCAGATTTATTTTCTTTAACAGTTAGTGTGCAAAACCTGCACAGTGAATGTGAAGAAACAAATACGCCCAACTGCCACCGCCATAACAATTCACATGCACAACTCTTCTTCACCATGAAAAACACTTGTTGACCGCTATCTGTAAGAAAACAGAAGAGTGACAACACAAAAAAAAGATACCAATTTACATGCATTACCACATTCAATAACAGATATAAAATACTACCCATGAAATGCACACAAAGTGACCTGTAAAAAAAGATTGTTTATATATGTATACATATCATACTGAAAAAGAGAAAAAAAAAGTCAGACAAAAAGAGTAAGAAAGTTGCAAGGAGAAAGAACAAATACATGTTATAACAAACCCAATGCCAAACTCCTCTTCAGCATGAAAAATACTTGCCGACCGGCCGCCATCTGTAAGAAAACAGAAGAGAGACAACACAGAAAAAGAGAAAACAACATACATGCATTTACACATACAATGGAAGATATAAAATATTACACATTGCAAAACTAAAGGATACTACAGGGTGGGCCATTGATATGGATACACCTGATCTATGTATACTCCCCATATACAACATCATACCATCAATGTTTTTGTTCCAACAGTCTTGGAGTGATCTATCCAATGTGGATTACTGTCAGACCAATAGTGGTGGTTTTGTTTGTTAATTTCACCATTTACATAAACTTATGAAACCATATAAATAGCCAAATTAAGGTGTATCCATATGAATGGCCCACCCTGTACTGTGGCCTCCTCCCCAATAGCCACCCTATTCTTCTCCAGATTTATTTTCTTTAACAGTTAGTGTGCAAAACCAGCACAGTGAATGTGAAAAACCAAATACGCCCAACTGCCACCGCCATAACAATTCACATGCACAACTCTTCTTCACCATGAAAAACATTTGTCGACCGCCATCTGTAAGAAAACAGAAGAGAGACAACACAGAAAAAGAGAAAACAACATACATGCATTTACACATACAATGGAAGATATAAAATATTACACATTTGCAAAACTAAAGGATACTACAGGGTGGGCCATTTATATGGATACACCTGATCTATGTATACACCCCATATACAACATCATACCATCAATGTTTTTGTTCCAACAGTCTTGGAGGGATCTATCCAATGTGGGTTAGTGTCAGACCAAAAGTGGTGGTTTTGTTTGTTAATTTCACCATTCACATAAAATTATGTAACCATATAAATAGCCAAATTAAGGTGTATCCATATGAATGGCCCACCCTGTACTGAGGCCTCCTTCTCCCCAATAGCCACCCTATTCCTCTCCAGATTATTTTCTTTAACAGTTAGTGTGCAAAATCTGCACAGTGAATGTGAAGAAACAAATACGCCCAACTGCCACCGCCATAACAATTCACATGCACAACTCTTCTTCACCATGAAAAACACTTGTCGACCGCTATCTGTAAGAAAACAGAAGAGTGACAACACAAAAAAAGAAATCCCAATTTACATGCATTACCACATACAATAATAGATATAAAATACTACCCATGAAATGCACACAAAGTGACCTGTAAAAAAAAGATTGTTTATATATGCATACATATCATACTGAAAAAGAGAAAAAAAGTCAGACAAAAAGAGTAAGAAAGTTGCAAGGAGAAAGAACAAATACATGTTATAACAAACCCAATGCCAAACTCCTCTTCAACATGAAAAATACTTGCCGACCGGTTGCCATCTGTAAGAAAACAGAAGAGAGACAACACAGAAAAAGAGAAAACAACATACATGCATTTACACATACAATGGAAGATATAAAATATTACACATTGCAAAACTAAAGGATACTACAGGGTGGGCCATTTATATGGATACACCTGATCTATGTATACTCCCCATATACAACATCATACCATCAATTTATTTGTTCCAACAGTCTTGGAGTGATCTATCCAATGTGGGTTAGTGTCAGACCAATAGTGGTGGTTTTGTTTGTTAATTTCACCATTTACATAAACTTATGAAACCATAAAAATAGCCAAATTAAGGTGTATCCATATGAATGGCCCACCCTGTACTGTGGCCTCCTCCTCCCCAATAGCCACCCTATTCTTCTCCAGATTTATTTTCTTTAACAGTTAGTGTGCAAAACCAGCACAGTGAATGTGAAAAACCAAATACGCCCAACTGCCACCGCCATAACAATTCACATGCACAACTCTTCTTCACCATGAAAAACATTTGTCGACCGCCATCTGTAAGAAAACAGAAGAGAGACAACACAGAAAAAGAGAAAACAACATACATGCATTTACACATACAATGGAAGATATAAAATATTACACATTTGCAAAACTAAAGGATACTACAGGGTGGGCCATTTATATGGATACACCTGATCTATGTATACACCCCATATACAACATCATACCATCAATGTTTTTGTTCCAACAGTCTTGGAGGGATCTATCCAATGTGGGTTAGTGTCAGACCAATAGTGGTGGTTTTGTTTGTTAATTTCACCATTCACATAAAATTATGTAACCATATAAATAGCCAAATTAAGGTGTATCCATATGAATGGCCCACCCTGTACTGTGGCCTCCTCCTCCCCAATAGCCACCCTATTCCTCTCCAGATTATTTTCTTTAACAGTTAGTGTGCAAAATCTGCACAGTGAATGTGAAGAAACAAATACGCCCAACTGCCACCGCCATAACAATTCACATGCACAACTCTTCTTCACCATGAAAAACACTTGTCGACCGCTATCTGTAAGAAAACAGAAGAGTGACAACACAAAAAAAGAAATCCCAATTTACATGCATTACCACATACAATAATAGATATAAAATACTACCCATGAAATGCACACAAAGTGACCTGTAAAAAAAAGATTGTTTATATATGCATACATATCATACTGAAAAAGAGAAAAAAAGTCAGACAAAAAGAGTAAGAAAGTTGCAAGGAAAAAGAACAAATACATGTTATAACAAACCCAATGCCAAACTCCTCTTCAACATGAAAAATACTTGCCGACCGGTTGCCATCTGTAAGAAAACAGAAGAGAGACAACACAGAAAAAGAGAAAACAACATACATGCATTTACACATACAATGGAAGATATAAAATATTACACATTGCAAAACTAAAGGATACTACAGGGTGGGCCATTTATATGGATACACCTGATCTATGTATACTCCCCATATACAACATCATACCATCAATTTATTTGTTCCAACAGTCTTGGAGTGATCTATCCAATGTGGGTTAGTGTCAGACCAATAGTGGTGGTTTTGTTTGTTAATTTCACCATTTACATAAACTTATGAAACCATATAAATAGCCAAATTAAGGTGTATCCATATGAATGGCCCAACCTGTACTGTGGCCTCCTCCTCCCCAATAGCCACCCTATTCTTCTCCAGATTTATTTTCTTTAACAGTTAGTGTGCAAAACCAGCACAGTGAATGTGAAAAACCAAATACGCCCAACTGCCACCGCCATAACAATTCACATGCACAACTCTTCTTCACCATGAAAAACATTTGTCGACCGCCATCTGTAAGAAAACAGAAGAGAGACAACACAGAAAAAGAGAAAACAACATACATGCATTTACACATACAATGGAAGATATAAAATGTTACACATTTGCAAAACTAAAGGATACTACAGGGTGGGCCATTTATATGGATACACCTGATCTATGTATACACCCCATATACAACATCATACCATCAATTTTTTTGTTCCAACAGTCTTGGAGGGATCTATCCAATGTGGGTTAGTGTCAGACCAATAGTGGTGGTTTTGTTTGTTAATTTCACCATTCACATAAAATTATGTAACCATATAAATAGCCAAATTAAGGTGTATCCATATGAATGGCCCACCCTGTACTGTGGCCTCCTCCTCCCCAATAGCCACCCTATTCGTCTCCAGATTTATTTTCTTTAACAGTTAGTGTGCAAAACCTGCACAGTGAATGTGAAGAAACAAATACGCCCAACTGCCACCGCCATAACAATTCACATGCACAACTCTTCTTCACCATGAAAAACACTTGTTGACCGCTATCTGTAAGAAAACAGAAGAGTGACAACACAAAAAAAAGATACCAATTTACATGCATTACCACATTCAATAACAGATATAAAATACTACCCATGAAATGCACACAAAGTGACCTGTAAAAAAAGATTGTTTATATATGTATACATATCATACTGAAAAAGAGAAAAAAAAAGTCAGACAAAAAGAGTAAGAAAGTTGCAAGGAGAAAGAACAAATACATGTTATAACAAACCCAATGCCAAACTCCTCTTCAGCATGAAAAATACTTGCCGACCGGCCGCCATCTGTAAGAAAACAGAAGAGAGACAACACAGAAAAAGAGAAAACAACATACATGCATTTACACATACAATGGAAGATATAAAATATTACACATTGCAAAACTAAAGGATACTACAGGGTGGGCCATTGATATGGATACACCTGATCTATGTATACTCCCCATATACAACATCATACCATCAATGTTTTTGTTCCAACAGTCTTGGAGTGATCTATCCAATGTGGGTTACTGTCAGACCAATAGTGGTGGTTTTGTTTGTTAATTTCACCATTTACATAAACTTATGAAACCATATAAATAGCCAAATTAAGGTGTATCCATATGAATGGCCCACCCTGTACTGTGGCCTCCTCCCCAATAGCCACCCTATTCTTCTCCAGATTTATTTTCTTTAACAGTTAGTGTGCAAAACCAGCACAGTGAATGTGAAAAACCAAATACGCCCAACTGCCACCGCCATAACAATTCACATGCACAACTCTTCTTCACCATGAAAAACATTTGTCGACCGCCATCTGTAAGAAAACAGAAGAGAGACAACACAGAAAAAGAGAAAACAACATACATGCATTTACACATACAATGGAAGATATAAAATATTACACATTTGCAAAACTAAAGGATACTACAGGGTGGGCCATTTATATGGATACACCTGATCTATGTATACACCCCATATACAACATCATACCATCAATGTTTTTGTTCCAACAGTCTTGGAGGGATCTATCCAATGTGGGTTAGTGTCAGACCAATAGTGGTGGTTTTGTTTGTTAATTTCACCATTCACATAAAATTATGTAACCATATAAATAGCCAAATTAAGGTGTATCCATATGAATGGCCCACCCTGTACTGAGGCCTCCTCCTCCCCAATAGCCACCCTATTCCTCTCCAGATTATTTTCTTTAACAGTTAGTGTGCAAAATCTGCACAGTGAATGTGAAGAAACAAATACGCCCAACTGCCACCGCCATAACAATTCACATGCACAACTCTTCTTCACCATGAAAAACACTTGTCGACCGCTATCTGTAAGAAAACAGAAGAGTGACAACACAAAAAAAGAAATCCCAATTTACATGCATTACCACATACAATAATAGATATAAAATACTACCCATGAAATGCACACAAAGTGACCTGTAAAAAAAAGATTGTTTATATATGCATACATATCATACTGAAAAAGAGAAAAAAAGTCAGACAAAAAGAGTAAGAAAGTTGCAAGGAGAAAGAACAAATACATGTTATAACAAACCCAATGCCAAACTCCTCTTCAACATGAAAAATACTTGCCGACCGGTTGCCATCTGTAAGAAAACAGAAGAGAGACAACACAGAAAAAGAGAAAACAACATACATGCATTTACACATACAATGGAAGATATAAAATATTACACATTGCAAAACTAAAGGATACTACAGGGTGGGCCATTTATATGGATACACCTGATCTATGTATACTCCCCATATACAACATCATACCATCAATTTATTTGTTCCAACAGTCTTGGAGTGATCTATCCAATGTGGGTTAGTGTCAGACCAATAGTGGTGGTTTTGTTTGTTAATTTCACCATTTACATAAACTTATGAAACCATATAAATAGCCAAATTAAGGTGTATCCATATGAATGGCCCAACCTGTACTGTGGCCTCCTCCTCCCCAATAGCCACCCTATTCTTCTCCAGATTTATTTTCTTTAACAGTTAGTGTGCAAAACCAGCACAGTGAATGTGAAAAACCAAATACGCCCAACTGCCACCGCCATAACAATTCACATGCACAACTCTTCTTCACCATGAAAAACATTTGTCGACCGCCATCTGTAAGAAAACAGAAGAGAGACAACACAGAAAAAGAGAAAACAACATACATGCATTTACACATACAATGGAAGATATAAAATATTACACATTTGCAAAACTATAGGATACTACAGGGTGGGCCATTTATATGGATACACCTGATCTATGTATACACCCCATATACAACATCATACCATCAATTTTTTTGTTCCAACAGTCTTGGAGGGATCTATCCAATGTGGGTTAGTGTCAGACCAATAGTGGTGGTTTTGTTTGTTAATTTCACCATTCACATAAAATTATGTAACCATATAAATAGCCAAATTAAGGTGTATCCATATGAATGGCCCACCCTGTACTGTGGCCTCCTCCTCCCCAATAGCCACCCTATTCGTCTCCAGATTTATTTTCTTTAACAGTTAGTGTGCAAAACCTGCACAGTGAATGTGAAGAAACAAATACGCCCAACTGCCACCGCCATAACAATTCACATGCACAACTCTTCTTCACCATGAAAAACACTTGTTGACCGCTATCTGTAAGAAAACAGAAGAGTGACAACACAAAAAAAAAGATACCAATTTACATGCATTACCACATTCAATAACAGATATAAAATACTACCCATGAAATGCACACAAAGTGACCTGTAAAAAAAGATTGTTTATATATGTATACATATCATACTGAAAAAGAGAAAAAAAAAGTCAGACAAAAAGAGTAAGAAAGTTGCAAGGAGAAAGAACAAATACATGTTATAACAAACCCAATGCCAAACTCCTCTTCAGCATGAAAAATACTTGCCGACCGGCCGCCATCTGTAAGAAAACAGAAGAGAGACAACACAGAAAAAGAGAAAACAACATACATGCATTTACACATACAATGGAAGATATAAAATATTACACATTGCAAAACTAAAGGATACTACAGGGTGGGCCATTGATATGGATACACCTGATCTATGTATACTCCCCATATACAACATCATACCATCAATGTTTTTGTTCCAACAGTCTTGGAGTGATCTATCCAATGTGGGTTACTGTCAGACCAATAGTGGTGGTTTTGTTTGTTAATTTCACCATTTACATAAACTTATGAAACCATATAAATAGCCAAATTAAGGTGTATCCATATGAATGGCCCACCCTGTACTGTGGCCTCCTCCCCAATAGCCACCCTATTCTTCTCCAGATTTAATTTCTTTAACAGTTAGTGTGCAAAACCAGCACAGTGAATGTGAAAAACCAAATACGCCCAACTGCCACCGCCATAACAATTCACATGCACAACTCTTCTTCACCATGAAAAACATTTGTCGACCGCCATCTGTAAGAAAACAGAAGAGAGACAACACAGAAAAAGAGAAAACAACATACATGCATTTACACATACAATGGAAGATATAAAATATTACACATTTGCAAAACTATAGGATACTACAGGGTGGGCCATTTATATGGATACACCTGATCTATGTATACACCCCATATACAACATCATACCATCAATTTTTTTGTTCCAACAGTCTTGGAGGGATCTATCCAATGTGGGTTAGTGTCAGACCAATAGTGGTGGTTTTGTTTGTTAATTTCACCATTCACATAAAATTATGTAACCATATAAATAGCCAAATTAAGGTGTATCCATATGAATGGCCCACCCTGTACTGTGGCCTCCTCCTCCCCAATAGCCACCCTATTCGTCTCCAGATTTATTTTCTTTAACAGTTAGTGTGCAAAACCTGCACAGTGAATGTGAAGAAACAAATACGCCCAACTGCCACCGCCATAACAATTCACATGCACAACTCTTCTTCACCATGAAAAACACTTGTTGACCGCTATCTGTAAGAAAACAGAAGAGTGACAACACAAAAAAAAAGATACCAATTTACATGCATTACCACATTCAATAACAGATATAAAATACTACCCATGAAATGCACACAAAGTGACCTGTAAAAAAAGATTGTTTATATATGTATACATATCATACTGAAAAAGAGAAAAAAAAAGTCAGACAAAAAGAGTAAGAAAGTTGCAAGGAGAAAGAACAAATACATGTTATAACAAACCCAATGCCAAACTCCTCTTCAGCATGAAAAATACTTGCCGACCGGCCGCCATCTGTAAGAAAACAGAAGAGAGACAACACAGAAAAAGAGAAAACAACATACATGCATTTACACATACAATGGAAGATATAAAATATTACACATTGCAAAACTAAAGGATACTACAGGGTGGGCCATTGATATGGATACACCTGATCTATGTATACTCCCCATATACAACATCATACCATCAATGTTTTTGTTCCAACAGTCTTGGAGTGATCTATCCAATGTGGGTTACTGTCAGACCAATAGTGGTGGTTTTGTTTGTTAATTTCACCATTTACATAAACTTATGAAACCATATAAATAGCCAAATTAAGGTGTATCCATATGAATGGCCCACCCTGTACTGTGGCCTCCTCCCCAATAGCCACCCTATTCTTCTCCAGATTTAATTTCTTTAACAGTTAGTGTGCAAAACCAGCACAGTGAATGTGAAAAACCAAATACGCCCAACTGCCACCGCCATAACAATTCACATGCACAACTCTTCTTCACCATGAAAAACATTTGTCGACCGCCATCTGTAAGAAAACAGAAGAGAGACAACACAGAAAAAGAGAAAACAACATACATGCATTTACACATACAATGGAAGATATAAAATATTACACATTTGCAAAACTAAAGGATACTACAGGGTGGGCCATTTATATGGATACACCTGATCTATGTATACACCCCATATACAACATCATACCATCAATGTTTTTGTTCCAACAGTCTTGGAGGGATCTATCCAATGTGGGTTAGTGTCAGACCAATAGTGGTGGTTTTGTTTGTTAATTTCACCATTCACATAAAATTATGTAACCATATAAATAGCCAAATTAAGGTGTATCCATATGAATGGCCCACCCTGTACTGAGGCCTCCTTCTCCCCAATAGCCACCCTATTCCTCTCCAGATTATTTTCTTTAACAGTTAGTGTGCAAAATCTGCACAGTGAATGTGAAGAAACAAATACGCCCAACTGCCACCGCCATAACAATTCACATGCACAACTCTTCTTCACCATGAAAAACACTTGTCGACCGCTATCTGTAAGAAAACAGAAGAGTGACAACACAAAAAAAGAAATCCCAATTTACATGCATTACCACATACAATAATAGATATAAAATACTACCCATGAAATGCACACAAAGTGACCTGTAAAAAAAAGATTGTTTATATATGCATACATATCATACTGAAAAAGAGAAAAAAAGTCAGACAAAAAGAGTAAGAAAGTTGCAAGGAGAAAGAACAAATACATGTTATAACAAACCCAATGCCAAACTCCTCTTCAACATGAAAAATACTTGCCGACCGGTTGCCATCTGTAAGAAAACAGAAGAGAGACAACACAGAAAAAGAGAAAACAACATACATGCATTTACACATACAATGGAAGATATAAAATATTACACATTGCAAAACTAAAGGATACTACAGGGTGGGCCATTTATATGGATACACCTGATCTATGTATACTCCCCATATACAACATCATACCATCAATTTATTTGTTCCAACAGTCTTGGAGTGATCTATCCAATGTGGGTTAGTGTCAGACCAATAGTGGTGGTTTTGTTTGTTAATTTCACCATTTACATAAACTTATGAAACCATATAAATAGCCAAATTAAGGTGTATCCATATGAATGGCCCACCCTGTACTGTGGCCTCCTCCTCCCCAATAGCCACCCTATTCTTCTCCAGATTTATTTTCTTTAACAGTTAGTGTGCAAAACCAGCACAGTGAATGTGAAAAACCAAATACGCCCAACTGCCACCGCCATAACAATTCACATGCACAACTCTTCTTCACCATGAAAAACATTTGTCGACCGCCATCTGTAAGAAAACAGAAGAGAGACAACACAGAAAAAGAGAAAACAACATACATGCATTTACACATACAATGGAAGATATAAAATATTACACATTTGCAAAACTAAAGGATACTACAGGGTGGGCCATTTATATGGATACACCTGATCTATGTATACACCCCATATACAACATCATACCATCAATTTTTTTGTTCCAACAGTCTTGGAGGGATCTATCCAATGTGGGTTAGTGTCAGACCAATAGTGGTGGTTTTGTTTGTTAATTTCACCATTCACATAAAATTATGTAACCATATAAATAGCCAAATTAAGGTGTATCCATATGAATGGCCCACCCTGTACTGTGGCCTCCTCCTCCCCAATAGCCACCCTATTCGTCTCCAGATTTATTTTCTTTAACAGTTAGTGTGCAAAACCTGCACAGTGAATGTGAAGAAACAAATACGCCCAACTGCCACCGCCATAACAATTCACATGCACAACTCTTCTTCACCATGAAAAACACTTGTTGACCGCTATCTGTAAGAAAACAGAAGAGTGACAACACAAAAAAAAAGATACCAATTTACATGCATTACCACATTCAATAACAGATATAAAATACTACCCATGAAATGCACACAAAGTGACCTGTAAAAAAAGATTGTTTATATATGTATACATATCATACTGAAAAAGAGAAAAAAATGTCAGACAAAAAGAGTAAGAAAGTTGCAAGGAGAAAGAACAAATACATGTTATAACAAACCCAATGCCAAACTCCTCTTCAACATGAAAAATACTTGCCGACCGGTTGCCATCTGTAAGAAAACAGAAGAGAGACAACACAGAAAAAGAGAAAACAACATACATGCATTTACACATACAATGGAAGATATAAAATATTACACATTGCAAAACTAAAGGATACTACAGGGTGGGCCATTTATATGGATACACCTGATCTATGTATACTCCCCATATACAACATCATACCATCAATTTATTTGTTCCAACAGTCTTGGAGTGATCTATCCAATGTGGGTTAGTGTCAGACCAATAGTGGTGGTTTTGTTTGTTAATTTCACCATTTACATAAACTTATGAAACCATATAAATAGCCAAATTAAGGTGTATCCATATGAATGGCCCACCCTGTACTGTGGCCTCCTCCTCCCCAATAGCCACCCTATTCTTCTCCAGATTTATTTTCTTTAACAGTTAGTGTGCAAAACCAGCACAGTGAATGTGAAAAACCAAATACGCCCAACTGCCACCGCCATAACAATTCACATGCACAACTCTTCTTCACCATGAAAAACATTTGTCGACCGCCATCTGTAAGAAAACAGAAGAGAGACAACACAGAAAAAGAGAAAACAACATACATGCATTTACACATACAATGGAAGATATAAAATATTACACATTTGCAAAACTAAAGGATACTACAGGGTGGGCCATTTATATGGATACACCTGATCTATGTATACACCCCATATACAACATCATACCATCAATTTTTTTGTTCCAACAGTCTTGGAGGGATCTATCCAATGTGGGTTAGTGTCAGACCAATAGTGGTGGTTTTGTTTGTTAATTTCACCATTCACATAAAATTATGTAACCATATAAATAGCCAAATTAAGGTGTATCCATATGAATGGCCCACCCTGTACTGTGGCCTCCTCCTCCCCAATAGCCACCCTATTCGTCTCCAGATTTATTTTCTTTAACAGTTAGTGTGCAAAACCTGCACAGTGAATGTGAAGAAACAAATACGCCCAACTGCCACCGCCATAACAATTCACATGCACAACTCTTCTTCACCATGAAAAACACTTGTTGACCGCTATCTGTAAGAAAACAGAAGAGTGACAACACAAAAAAAAGATACCAATTTACATGCATTACCACATAAAATAACAGATATAAAATACTACCCATGAAATGCACACAAAGTGACCTGTAAAAAAAAGATTGTTTATATATGCATACATATCATACTGAAAAAGAGAAAAAAAGTCAGACAAAAAGAGTAAGAAAGTTGCAAGGAGAAAGAACAAATACATGTTATAACAAACCCAATGCCAAACTCCTCTTCAACATGAAAAATACTTGCCGACCGGCCGCCATCTGTAAGAAAACAGAAGAGAGACAACACATAAAAAGAGAAAACAACATACATGCATTTACACATACAATGGAAGATATAAAATATTACACATTGCAAAACTAAAGGATACTACAGGGTGGGCCATTGATATGGATACACCTGATCTATGTATACTCCCCATATACAACATCATACCATCAATGTTTTTGTTCCAACAGTCTTGGAGTGATCTATCCAATGTGGGTTAGTGTCAGACCAATAGTGGTGGTTTTGTTTGTTAATTTCACCATTTACATAAACTTATGTAACCATATAAATAGCCAAATTAAGGTGTATCCATATAAATGGCCCACCCTGTACTGTGGCCTCCTCCTCCCCAATAGCCACCCTATTCTTCTCCAGATTTATTTTCTTTAACAGTTAGTGTGCAAAACCTGCACAGTGAATGTGAAAAACCAATTACGCCCAACTGCCACCGCCATAACAATTCACATGCACAACTCTTCTTCACCATGAAAAACACTTGTTGACCGCTATCTGTAAGAAAACAGAAGAGTGACAACACAAAAAAAAGAGATACCAATTTACATGCATTACCACATTCAATAACAGATATAAAATACTACCCATGAAATGCACACAAACATATCATACTGAAAAAGAGAAAAAAAAGTCAGACAAAAAGAGTAAGAAAGTTGCAAGGAGAAAGAACAAATACATGTTATAGCAAACCCAATGCCAAACTCCTCTTCAACATGAAAAATACTTGCCGACCGGCCGCCATCTGTAAGAAAACAGAAGAGAGACAACACAAAAAAAGAGAAAACAAGATACATGCATTTACACATACAATGGAAGATATAAAATATTACACATTGCAAAACTAAAGGATACTACAGGGTGGGCCATTTATATAGATACACCTGATCTATGTATACTCCCCATATACAACATCATACCATCAATGTTTTTGTTCCAACAGTCTTGGAGTGATCTATCCAATGTGGGTTAGTGTCAGACCAATAGTGGTGGTTTTGTTTGTTAATTTCACCATTTACATAAACTTATGTAACCATATAAATAACCAAATTAAGGTGTATCCATATGAATGGCCCACCCTGTACTGAGGCCTCCTCCTCCCCAATAGCCACCCTATTCTTCTCCAGATTTATTTTCTTTAACAGTTAGTGTGCAAAACATGCACAGTGAATGTGAAAAACCAAATACGCCCAACTGCCACCGCCATAACAATTCACATGCACAACTCTTCTTCACCATGAAAAACATTTGTCGACCGCTATCTGTAAGAAAACAGAAGAGAGACAACACAGAAAAAGAGAAAACAACATACATGCATTTACACATACAATGGAAGATATAAAATATTACACATTGCAAAACTAAAGGATACTACAGGGTGGGCCATTGATATGGATACACCTGATCTATGTATACTCCCCATATACAACATCATACCATCAATGTTTTTGTTCCAACAGTCTTGGAGTGATCTATCCAATGTGGGTTACTGTCAGACCAATAGTGGTGGTTTTGTTTGTTAATTTCACCATTTACATAAACTTATGAAACCATATAAATAGCCAAATTAAGGTGTATCCATATGAATGGCCCACCCTGTACTGTGGCCTCCTCCCCAATAGCCACCCTATTCTTCTCCAGATTTATTTTCTTTAACAGTTAGTGTGCAAAACCAGCACAGTGAATGTGAAAAACCAAATACGCCCAACTGCCACCGCCATAACAATTCACATGCACAACTCTTCTTCACCATGAAAAACATTTGTCGACCGCCATCTGTAAGAAAACAGAAGAGAGACAACACAGAAAAAGAGAAAACAACATACATGCATTTACACATACAATGGAAGATATAAAATATTACACATTTGCAAAACTAAAGGATACTACAGGGTGGGCCATTTATATGGATACACCTGATCTATGTATACACCCCATATACAACATCATACCATCAATGTTTTTGTTCCAACAGTCTTGGAGGGATCTATCCAATGTGGGTTAGTGTCAGACCAATAGTGGTGGTTTTGTTTGTTAATTTCACCATTCACATAAAATTATGTAACCATATAAATAGCCAAATTAAGGTGTATCCATATGAATGGCCCACCCTGTACTGAGGCCTCCTCCTCCCCAATAGCCACCCTATTCCTCTCCAGATTATTTTCTTTAACAGTTAGTGTGCAAAATCTGCACAGTGAATGTGAAGAAACAAATACGCCCAACTGCCACCGCCATAACAATTCACATGCACAACTCTTCTTCACCATGAAAAACACTTGTCGACCGCTATCTGTAAGAAAACAGAAGAGTGACAACACAAAAAAAGAAATCCCAATTTACATGCATTACCACATACAATAATAGATATAAAATACTACCCATGAAATGCACACAAAGTGACCTGTAAAAAAAAGATTGTTTATATATGCATACATATCATACTGAAAAAGAGAAAAAAAGTCAGACAAAAAGAGTAAGAAAGTTGCAAGGAGAAAGAACAAATACATGTTATAACAAACCCAATGCCAAACTCCTCTTCAACATGAAAAATACTTGCCGACCGGTTGCCATCTGTAAGAAAACAGAAGAGAGACAACACAGAAAAAGAGAAAACAACATACATGCATTTACACATACAATGGAAGATATAAAATATTACACATTGCAAAACTAAAGGATACTACAGGGTGGGCCATTTATATGGATACACCTGATCTATGTATACTCCCCATATACAACATCATACCATCAATTTATTTGTTCCAACAGTCTTGGAGTGATCTATCCAATGTGGGTTAGTGTCAGACCAATAGTGGTGGTTTTGTTTGTTAATTTCACCATTTACATAAACTTATGAAACCATATAAATAGCCAAATTAAGGTGTATCCATATGAATGGCCCACCCTGTACTGTGGCCTCCTCCTCCCCAATAGCCACCCTATTCTTCTCCAGATTTATTTTCTTTAACAGTTAGTGTGCAAAACCAGCACAGTGAATGTGAAAAACCAAATACGCCCAACTGCCACCGCCATAACAATTCACATGCACAACTCTTCTTCACCATGAAAAACATTTGTCGACCGCCATCTGTAAGAAAACAGAAGAGAGACAACACAGAAAAAGAGAAAACAACATACATGCATTTACACATACAATGGAAGATATAAAATATTACACATTTGCAAAACTAAAGGATACTACAGGGTGGGCCATTTATATGGATACACCTGATCTATGTATACACCCCATATACAACATCATACCATCAATGTTTTTGTTCCAACAGTCTTGGAGGGATCTATCCAATGTGGGTTAGTGTCAGACCAATAGTGGTGGTTTTGTTTGTTAATTTCACCATTCACATAAAATTATGTAACCATATAAATAGCCAAATTAAGGTGTATCCATATGAATGGCCCACCCTGTACTGAGGCCTCCTTCTCCCCAATAGCCACCCTATACCTCTCCAGATTATTTTCTTTAACAGTTAGTGTGCAAAATCTGCACAGTGAATGTGAAGAAACAAATACGCCCAACTGCCACCGCCATAACAATTCACATGCACAACTCTTCTTCACCATGAAAAACACTTGTCGACCGCTATCTGTAAGAAAACAGAAGAGTGACAACACAAAAAAAGAAATCCCAATTTACATGCATTACCACATACAATAATAGATATAAAATACTACCCATGAAATGCACACAAAGTGACCTGTAAAAAAAAGATTGTTTATATATGCATACATATCATACTGAAAAAGAGAAAAAAAGTCAGACAAAAAGAGTAAGAAAGTTGCAAGGAGAAAGAACAAATACATGTTATAACAAACCCAATGCCAAACTCCTCTTCAACATGAAAAATACTTGCCGACCGGTTGCCATCTGTAAGAAAACAGAAGAGAGACAACACAGAAAAAGAGAAAACAACATACATGCATTTACACATACAATGGAAGATATAAAATATTACACATTGCAAAACTAAAGGATACTACAGGGTGGGCCATTTATATGGATACACCTGATCTATGTATACTCCCCATATACAACATCATACCATCAATTTATTTGTTCCAACAGTCTTGGAGTGATCTATCCAATGTGGGTTAGTGTCAGACCAATAGTGGTGGTTTTGTTTGTTAATTTCACCATTTACATAAACTTATGAAACCATATAAATAGCCAAATTAAGGTGTATCCATATGAATGGCCCACCCTGTACTGTGGCCTCCTCCTCCCCAATAGCCACCCTATTCTTCTCCAGATTTATTTTCTTTAACAGTTAGTGTGCAAAACCAGCACAGTGAATGTGAAAAACCAAATACGCCCAACTGCCACCGCCATAACAATTCACATGCACAACTCTTCTTCACCATGAAAAACATTTGTCGACCGCCATCTGTAAGAAAACAGAAGAGAGACAACACAGAAAAAGAGAAAACAACATACATGCATTTACACATACAATGGAAGATATAAAATATTACACATTTGCAAAACTAAAGGATACTACAGGGTGGGCCATTTATATGGATACACCTGATCTATGTATACACCCCATATACAACATCATACCATCAATTTTTTTGTTCCAACAGTCTTGGAGGGATCTATCCAATGTGGGTTAGTGTCAGACCAATAGTGGTGGTTTTGTTTGTTAATTTCACCATTCACATAAAATTATGTAACCATATAAATAGCCAAATTAAGGTGTATCCATATGAATGGCCCACCCTGTACTGTGGCCTCCTCCTCCCCAATAGCCACCCTATTCGTCTCCAGATTTATTTTCTTTAACAGTTAGTGTGCAAAACCTGCACAGTGAATGTGAAGAAACAAATACGCCCAACTGCCACCGCCATAACAATTCACATGCACAACTCTTCTTCACCATGAAAAACACTTGTTGACCGCTATCTGTAAGAAAACAGAAGAGTGACAACACAAAAAAAAAGATACCAATTTACATGCATTACCACATTCAATAACAGATATAAAATACTACCCATGAAATGCACACAAAGTGACCTGTAAAAAAAGATTGTTTATATATGTATACATATCATACTGAAAAAGAGAAAAAAATGTCAGACAAAAAGAGTAAGAAAGTTGCAAGGAGAAAGAACAAATACATGTTATAACAAACCCAATGCCAAACTCCTCTTCAACATGAAAAATACTTGCCGACCGGTTGCCATCTGTAAGAAAACAGAAGAGAGACAACACAGAAAAAGAGAAAACAACATACATGCATTTACACATACAATGGAAGATATACAATATTACACATTGCAAAACTAAAGGATACTACAGGGTGGGCCATTTATATGGATACACCTGATCTATGTATACTCCCCATATACAACATCATACCATCAATTTATTTGTTCCAACAGTCTTGGAGTGATCTATCCAATGTGGGTTAGTGTCAGACCAATAGTGGTGGTTTTGTTTGTTAATTTCACCATTTACATAAACTTATGAAACCATATAAATAGCCAAATTAAGGTGTATCCATATGAATGGCCCACCCTGTACTGTGGCCTCCTCCTCCCCAATAGCCACCCTATTCTTCTCCAGATTTATTTTCTTTAACAGTTAGTGTGCAAAACCAGCACAGTGAATGTGAAAAACCAAATACGCCCAACTGCCACCGCCATAACAATTCACATGCACAACTCTTCTTCACCATGAAAAACATTTGTCGACCGCCATCTGTAAGAAAACAGAAGAGAGACAACACAGAAAAAGAGAAAACAACATACATGCATTTACACATACAATGGAAGATATAAAATATTACACATTTGCAAAACTAAAGGATACTACAGGGTGGGCCATTTATATGGATACACCTGATCTATGTATACACCCCATATACAACATCATACCATCAATTTTTTTGTTCCAACAGTCTTGGAGGGATCTATCCAATGTGGGTTAGTGTCAGACCAATAGTGGTGGTTTTGTTTGTTAATTTCACCATTCACATAAAATTATGTAACCATATAAATAGCCAAATTAAGGTGTATCCATATGAATGGCCCACCCTGTACTGTGGCCTCCTCCTCCCCAATAGCCACCCTATTCGTCTCCAGATTTATTTTCTTTAACAGTTAGTGTGCAAAACCTGCACAGTGAATGTGAAGAAACAAATACGCCCAACTGCCACCGCCATAACAATTCACATGCACAACTCTTCTTCACCATGAAAAACACTTGTTGACCGCTATCTGTAAGAAAACAGAAGAGTGACAACACAAAAAAAAGATACCAATTTACATGCATTACCACATTCAATAACAGATATAAAATACTACCCATGAAATGCACACAAAGTGACCTGTAAAAAAAGATTGTTTATATATGTATACATATCATACTGAAAAAGAGAAAAAAAAAGTCAGACAAAAAGAGTAAGAAAGTTGCAAGGAGAAAGAACAAATACATGTTATAACAAACCCAATGCCAAACTCCTCTTCAGCATGAAAAATACTTGCCGACCGGCCGCCATCTGTAAGAAAACAGAAGAGAGACAACACAGAAAAAGAGAAAACAACATACATGCATTTACACATACAATGGAAGATATAAAATATTACACATTGCAAAACTAAAGGATACTACAGGGTGGGCCATTGATATGGATACACCTGATCTATGTATACTCCCCATATACAACATCATACCATCAATGTTTTTGTTCCAACAGTCTTGGAGTGATCTATCCAATGTGGGTTAGTGTCAGACCAATAGTGGTGGTTTTGTTTGTTAATTTCACCATTTACATAAACTTATGTAACCATATAAATAGCCAAATTAAGGTGTATCCATATGAATGGCCCACCCTGTACTGAGGCCTCCTCCTCCCCAATAGCCACCCTATTCTTCTCCAGATTTATTTTCTTTAACAGTTAGTGTGCAAAACCTGCACAGTGAATGTGAAAAACCAATTACGCCCAACTGCCACCGCCATAACAATTCACATGCACAACTCTTCTTCACCATGAAAAACATTTGTCGACCGCCATCTGTAAGAAAACAGAAGAGAGACAACACAGAAAAAGAGAAAACAACATACATGCATTTACACATACAATGGAAGATATAAAATATTACACATTGCAAAACTAAAGGATACTACAGGGTGGGCCATTTATATGGATACACCTGATCTATGTATACACCCCATATACAACATCATACCATCAATTTTTTTGTTCCAACAGTCTTGGAGGGATCTATCCAATGTGGGTTAGTGTCAGACCAATAGTGGTGGTTTTGTTTGTTAATTTCACCATTCACATAAAATTATGTAACCATATAAATAGCCAAATTAAGGTGTATCCATATGAATGGCCCACCCTGTACTGTGGCCTCCTCCTCCCCAATAGCCACCCTATTCCTCTCCAGATTATTTTCTTTAACAGTTAGTGTGCAAAATCTGCACAGTGAATGTGAAGAAACAAATACGCCCAACTGCCACCGCCATAACAATTCACATGCACAACTCTTCTTCACCATGAAAAACACTTGTTGACCGCTATCTGTAAGAAAACAGAAGAGTGACAACACAAAAAAAGAGATCCCAATTTACATGCATTACCACATAAAATAACAGATATAAAATACTACCCATGAAATGCACACAAAGTGACCTGTAAAAAAAAGATTGTTTATATATGCATACATATCATACTGAAAAAGAGAAAAAAAGTCAGACAAAAAGAGTAAGAAAGTTGCAAGGAGAAAGAACAAATACATGTTATAACAAACCCAATGCCAAACTCCTCTTCAACATGAAAAATACTTGCCGACCGGCCGCCATCTGTAAGAAAACAGAAGAGAGACAACACAGAAAAAGAGAAAACAACATACATGCATTTACACATACAATGGAAGATATAAAAAATTACACATTGCAAAACTAAAGGATACTACAGGGTGGGCCATTTATATGGATACACCTGATCTATGTATACTCCCCATATACAACATCATACAATCAATTTTTTTGTTCCAACAGTCTTGGAGTGATCTATCCAATGTGGGTTAGTGTCAGACCAATAGTGGTGGTTTTGTTTGTTAATTTCACCATTTACATAAACTTATGAAACCATATAAATAGCCAAATTAAGGTGTATCCATATAAATGGCCCACCCTGTACTGTGGCCTCCTCCTGCCCAATAGCCACCCTATTCTTCTCCAGATTTATTTTCTTTAACAGTTAGTGTGCAAAACCTGCACAGTGAATGTGAAAAACCAAATACGCCCAACTGCCACCGCCATAACAATTCACATGCACAACTCTTCTTCACCATGAAAAACACTTGTTGACCGCTATCTGTAAGAAAACAGAAGAGTGACAACACAAAAAAAAGAGATACCAATTTACATGCATTACCACATTCAATAACAGATATAAAATACTACCCATGAAATGCACACAAACATATCATACTGAAAAAGAGAAAAAAAAGTCAGACAAAAAGAGTAAGAAAGTTGCAAGGAGAAAGAACAAATACATGTTATAGCAAACCCAATGCCAAACTCCTCTTCAACATGAAAAATACTTGCCGACCGGCCGCCATCTGTAAGAAAACAGAAGAGAGACAACACAAAAAAAGAGAAAACAAGATACATGCATTTACACATACAATGGAAGATATAAAATATTACACATTGCAAAACTAAAGGATACTACAGGGTGGGCCATTTATATAGATACACCTGATCTATGTATACTCCCCATATACAACATCATACCATCAATGTTTTTGTTCCAACAGTCTTGGAGTGATCTATCCAATGTGGGTTAGTGTCAGACCAATAGTGGTGGTTTTGTTTGTTAATTTCACCATTTACATAAACTTATGTAACCATATAAATAACCAAATTAAGGTGTATCCATATGAATGGCCCACCCTGTACTGAGGCCTCCTCCTCCCCAATAGCCACCCTATTCTTCTCCAGATTTATTTTCTTTAACAGTTAGTGTGCAAAACATGCACAGTGAATGTGAAAAACCAAATACGCCCAACTGCCACCGCCATAACAATTCACATGCACAACTCTTCTTCACCATGAAAAACATTTGTCGACCGCTATCTGTAAGAAAACAGAAGAGAGACAACACAGAAAAAGAGAAAACAACATACATGCATTTACACATACAATGGAAGATATAAAATATTACACATTTGCAAAACTAAAGGATACTACAGGGTGGGCCATTTATATGGATACACCTGATCTATGTATACACCCCATGTACAACATCATACCATCAATTTTTTTGTTCCAACAGTCTTGGAGGGATCTATCCAATGTGGGTTAGTGTCAGACCAATAGTGGTGGTTTTGTTTGTTAATTTCACCATTCACATAAAATTATGTAACCATATAAATAGCCAAATTAAGGTGTATCCATATGAATGGCCCACCCTGTACTGTGGCCTCCTCCTCCCCAATAGCCACCCTATTCCTCTCCAGATTATTTTCTTTAACAGTTAGTGTGCAAAATCTGCACAGTGAATGTGAAGAAACAAATACGCCCAACTGCCACCGCCATAACAATTCACATGCACAACTCTTCTTCACCATGAAAAACACTTGTTGACCGCTATCTGTAAGAAAACAGAAGAGTGACAACACAAAAAAAGAGATCCCAATTTACATGCATTACCACATACAATAACAGATATAAAATACTACCCATGAAATGCACACAAAGTGACCTGTAAAAAAAAGATTGTTTATATATGCATACATATCATACTGAAAAAGAGAAAAAAAGTCAGACAAAAAGAGTAAGAAAGTTGCAAGGAGAAAGAAAAAATACATGTTATAACAAACCCAATGCCAAACTCCTCTTCAACATGAAAAATACTTGCCGACCGGCCGCTATCTGTAAGAAAACAGAAGAGAGACAACACAGAAAAAGAGAAAACAACATACATGCATTTACACATACAATGGAAGATATAAAATATTACACATTGCAAAACTAAAGGATACTACAGGGTGGGCCATTTATATAGATACACCTGATCTATGTATACTCCCCATATACAACATCATACAATCAATTTTTTTGTTCCAACAGTCTTGGAGTGATCTATCCAATGTGGGTTAGTGTCAGACCAATAGTGGTGGTTTTGTTTGTTAATTTCATCATTTACATAAACTTATGAAACCATATAAATAGCCAAATTAAGGTGTATCCATATGAATGGCCCACCCTGTACTGTGGCCTCCTCCCCAATAGCCACCCTATTCTTCTCCAGATTTATTTTCTTTAACAGTTAGTGTGCAAAACCTGCACAGTGAATGTGAAAAACCAAATACGCCCAACTGCCACCGCCATAACAATTCACATGCACAACTCTTCTTCACCATGAAAAACATTTGTCGACCGCCATCTGTAAGAAAACAGAAGAGAGACAACACAGAAAAAGAGAAAACAACATACATGCATTTACACATACAATGGAAGATATAAAATATTACACATTTGCAAAACTAAAGGATACTACAGGGTGGGCCATTTATATGGATACACCTGATCTATGTATACACCCCATATACAACATCATACCATCAATTTTTTTGTTCCAACAGTCTTGGAGGGATCTATCCAATGTGGGTTAGTGTCAGAGAAATAGTGGTGGTTTTGTTTGTTAATTTCACCATTCACATAAACTTATGAAACCATATAAATAGCCAAATTAAGGTGTATCCATATGAATGGCCCACCCTGTACTGTGGCCTCCTCCTCCCCAATAGCCACCTCATTCGTCTCCAGATTTATTTTCTTTAACAGTTAGTGTGCAAAACCTGCACAGTGCAGGGGCGTAGCAATAGGGGGTGCAGAGGTAGCGACCGCACCGGGGCCCTTGGGCCAGAGGGGCCCCAAAGGGTCCACCCTCTATCACAGTATTAGCTCTCTATTGGTCATGTGCTGGTAATAATCACTTCTATAGATGCTTTGAATAGTAGTAATCCTTAACACACTGTTCCCAATCCCCTTCTTGCACTTCTGACATTGTAGTTGTCCTTGGCAAGTTTTGGTGCGCTGTATCAATTGCTATGTATAAAGTTCTTGGGGGGGGGCCATGTAAAACCTGCACCAGGGCCCACAGCTCCTTAGCTACGCCACTGGCACAGTGAATGTGAAAAACCAAATACGCCCAACTGCCACCGCCATAACAATTCACATGCACAACTCTTCTTCACCATGAAAAACATTTGTCGACCGCCATCTGTAAGAAAACAGAAGAGAGACAACACAGAAAAAGAGAAAACAACATACATGCATTTACACATACAATGGAAGATATAAAATATTACACATTTGCAAAACTAAAGGATACTACAGGGTGGGCCATTTATATGGATACACCTGATCTATGTATACACCCCATATACAACATCATACCATCAATTTTTTTGTTCCAACAGTCTTGGAGGGATCTATCCAATGTGGGTTAGTGTCAGACCAATAGTGGTGGTTTTGTTTGTTAATTTCACCTTTCACATAAAATTATGTAACCATATAAATAGCCAAATTAAGGTGTATCCATATGAATGGCCCACCCTGTACTGTGGCCTCCTCCTCCCCAATAGCCACCCTATTCGTCTCCAGATTTATTTTCTTTAACAGTTAGTGTGCAAAACCTGCACAGTGAATGTGAAGAAACAAATACGCCCAACTGCCACCGCCATAACAATTCACATGCACAACTCTTCTTCACCATGAAAAACACTTGTTGACCGCTATCTGTAAGAAAACAGAAGAGTGACAACACAAAAAAAAGATACCAATTTACATGCATTACCACATTCAATAACAGATATAAAATACTACCCATGAAATGCACACAAAGTGACCTGTAAAAAAAAGATTGTTTATATATGTATACATATCATACTGAAAAAGAGAAAAAAAAAGTCAGACAAAAAGAGTAAGAAAGTTGCAAGGAGAAAGAACAAATACATGTTATAACAAACCCAATGCCAAACTCCTCTTCAGCATGAAAAATACTTGCCGACCGGCCGCCATCTGTAAGAAAACAGAAGAGAGACAACACAGAAAAAGAGAAAACAACATACATGCATTTACACATACAATGGAAGATATAAAATATTACACATTGCAAAACTAAAGGATACTACAGGGTGGGCCATTGATATGGATACACCTGATCTATGTATACTCCCCATATACAACATCATACCATCAATGTTTTTGTTCCAACAGTCTTGGAGTGATCTATCCAATGTGGGTTAGTGTCAGACCAATAGTGGTGGTTTTGTTTGTTAATTTCACCATTTACATAAACTTATGTAACCATATAAATAGCCAAATTAAGGTGTATCCATATGAATGGCCCACCCTGTACTGAGGCCTCCTCCTCCCCAATAGCCACCCTATTCTTCTCCAGATTTATTTTCTTTAACAGTTAGTGTGCAAAACCTGCACAGTGAATGTGAAAAACCAATTACGCCCAACTGCCACCGCCATAACAATTCACATGCACAACTCTTCTTCACCATGAAAAACATTTGTCGACCGCCATCTGTAAGAAAACAGAAGAGAGACAACACAGAAAAAGAGAAAACAACATACATGCATTTACACATACAATGGAAGATATAAAATATTACACATTGCAAAACTAAAGGATACTACAGGGTGGGCCATTTATATGGATACACCTGATCTATGTATACACCCCATATACAACATCATACCATCAATTTTTTTGTTCCAACAGTCTTGGAGGGATCTATCCAATGTGGGTTAGTGTCAGACCAATAGTGGTGGTTTTGTTTGTTAATTTCACCATTCACATAAAATTATGTAACCATATAAATAGCCAAATTAAGGTGTATCCATATGAATGGCCCACCCTGTACTGTGGCCTCCTCCTCCCCAATAGCCACCCTATTCCTCTCCAGATTATTTTCTTTAACAGTTAGTGTGCAAAATCTGCACAGTGAATGTGAAGAAACAAATACGCCCAACTGCCACCGCCATAACAATTCACATGCACAACTCTTCTTCACCATGAAAAACACTTGTCGACCGCTATCTGTAAGAAAACAGAAGAGTGACAACACAAAAAAAGAGATCCCAATTTACATGCATTACCACATACAATAACAGATATAAAATACTACCCATGAAATGCACACAAAGTGACCTGTAAAAAAAAGATTGTTTATATATGCATACATATCATACTGAAAAAGAGAAAAAAAGTCAGACAAAAAGAGTAAGAAAGTTGCAAGGAGAAAGAACAAATACATGTTATAACAAACCCAATGCCAAACTCCTCTTCAACATGAAAAATACTTGCCGACCGGCCGCCATCTGTAAGAAAACAGAAGAGAGACAACACAGAAAAAGAGAAAACAACATACATGCATTTACACATACAATGGAAGATATAAAATATTACACATTGCAAAACAAAAGGATACTACACGGTGGGCCATTTATATGGATACACCTGATCTATGTATAGTCCCCATATACAACATCATACAATCAATTTTTTTGTTCCAACAGTCTTGGAGTGATCTATCCAATGTGGGTTACTGTCAGACCAATAGTGGTGGTTTTGTTTGTTAATTTCACCATTTACATAAACTTATGAAACCATATAAATAGCCAAATTAAGGTGTATCCATATGAATGGCCCACCCTGTACTGTGGCCTCCTCCCCAATAGCCACCCTATTCTTCTCCAGATTTATTTTCTTTAACAGTTAGTGTGCAAAACCTGCACAGTGAATGTGAAAAACCAAATACGCCCAACTGCCACCGCCATAACAATTCACATGCACAACTCTTCTTCACCATGAAAAACATTTGTCGACCGCCATCTGTAAGAAAACAGAAGAGAGACAACACAGAAAAAGAGAAAACAACATACATGCATTTACACATACAATGGAAGATATAAAATATTACACATTTGCAAAACTAAAGGATACTACAGGGTGGGCCATTTATATGGATACACCTGATCTATGTATACACCCCATATACAACATCATACCATCAATTTTTTTGTTCCAACAGTCTTGGAGGGATCTATCTAATGTGGGTTAGTGTCAGACCAATAGTGGTGGTTTTGTTTGTTAATTTCACCATTCACATAAAATTATGTAACCATATAAATAGCCAAATTAAGGTGTATCCATATGAATGGCCCACCGTGTACTGTGGCCTCCTCCTCCCCAATAGCCACCCTATTCCTCTCCAGATTATTTTCTTTAACAGTTAGTGTGCAAAATCTGCACAGTGAATGTGAAGAAACAAATTCGCCCAACTGCCACCGCCATAACAATTCACATGCACAACTCTTCTTCACCATGAAAAACACTTGTTGACCGCTATCTGTAAGAAAACAGAAGAGTGACAACACAAAAAAAGAGATCCCAATTTACATGCATTACCACATAAAATAACAGATATAAAATACTACCCATGAAATGCACACAAAGTGACCTGTAAAAAAAAGATTGTTTATATATGCATACATATCATACTGAAAAAGAGAAAAAAAGTCAGACAAAAAGAGTAAGAAAGTTGCAAGGAGAAAGAACAAATACATGTTATAACAAACCCAATGCCAAACTCCTCTTCAACATGAAAAATACTTGCCGACCGGCCGCCATCTGTAAGAAAACAGAAGAGAGACAACACAGAAAAAGAGAAAACAACATACATGCATTTACACATACAATGGAAGATATAAAATATTACACATTGCAAAACTAAAGGATACTACAGGGTGGGCCATTTATATGGATACACCTGATCTATGTATACTCCCCATATACAACATCATACCATCAATTTTTTTGTTCCAACAGTCTTGGAGTGATCTATCCAATGTGGGTTAGTGTCAGACCAATAGTGGTGGTTTTGTTTGTTAATTTCACCATTTACATAAACTTATGAAACCATATAAATAGCCAAATTAAGGTGTATCCATATAAATGGCCCACCCTGTACTGTGGCCTCCTCCTCCCCAATAGCCACCCTATTCTTCTCCAAATTTATTTTCTTTAACAGTTAGTGTGCAAAACCTGCACAGTGAATGTGAAAAACCAAATACACCCAACTGCCACCGCCATAACAATTCACATGCACAACTCTTCTTCACCATGAAAAACACTTGTTGACCGCTATCTGTAAGAAAACAGAAGAGTGACAACACAAAAAAAAGAGATACCAATTTACATGCATTACCACATTCAATAACAGATATAAAATACTACCCATGAAATGCACACAAACATATCATACTGAAAAAGAGAAAAAAAAGTCAGACAAAAAGAGTAAGAAAGTTGCAAGGAGAAAGAACAAATACATGTTATAGCAAACCCAATGCCAAACTCCTCTTCAACATGAAAAATACTTGCCGACCGGCCGCCATCTGTAAGAAAACAGAAGAGAGACAACACAAAAAAAGAGAAAACAAGATACATGCATTTACACATACAATGGAAGATATAAAATATTACACATTGCAAAACTAAAGGATACTACAGGGTGGGCCATTTATATGGATACACCTGATCTATGTATACTCCCCATATACAACATCATACCATCAATGTTTTTGTTCCAACAGTCTTGGAGTGATCTATCCAATGTGGGTTAGCGTCAGACCAATAGTGGTGGTTTTGTTTGTTAATTTCACCATTTACATAAACTTATGTAACCATTTAAATAACCAAATTAAGGTGTATCCATATGAATGGCCCACCCTGTACTGAGGCCTCCTCCTCCCCAACAGCCACCCTATTCTTCTCCAGATTTATTTTCTTTAACAGTTAGTGTGCAAAACATGCACAGTGAATGTGAAAAACCAAATACGCCCAACTGCCACCGCCATAACAATTCACATGCACAACTCTTCTTCACCATGAAAAACATTTGTCGACCGCCATCTGTAAGAAAACAGAAGAGAGACAACACAGAAAAAGAGAAAACAACATACATGCATTTACACATACAATGGAAGATATAAAATATTACACATTTGCAAAACTAAAGGATACTACAGGGTGGGCCATTTATATGGATACACCTGATCTATGTATACACCCCATATACAACATCATACCATCAATTTTTTTGTTCCAACAGTCTTGGAGGGATCTATCCAATGTGGGTTAGTGTCAGACCAATAGTGGTGGTTTTGTTTGTTAATTTCACCATTCACATAAAATTATGTAACCATATAAATAGCCAAATTAAGGTGTATCCATATGAATGGCCCACCCTGTACTGTGGCCTCCTCCTCCCCAATAGCCACCCTATTCCTCTCCAGATTATTTTCTTTAACAGTTAGTGTGCAAAATCTGCACAGTGAATGTGAAGAAACAAATACGCCCAACTGCCACCGCCATAACAATTCACATGCACAACTCTTCTTCACCATGAAAAACACTTGTCGACCGCTATCTGTAAGAAAACAGAAGAGTGACAACACAAAAAAAGAGATCCCAATTTACATGCATTACCACATACAATAACAGATATAAAATACTACCCATGAAATGCACACAAAGTGACCTGTAAAAAAAAGATTGTTTATATATGCATACATATCATACTGAAAAAGAGAAAAAAAGTCAGACAAAAAGAGTAAGAAAGTTGCAAGGAGAAAGAACAAATACATGTTATAACAAACCCAATGCCAAACTCCTCTTCAACATGAAAAATACTTGCCGACCGGCCGCCATCTGTAAGAAAACAGAAGAGAGACAACACAGAAAAAGAGAAAACAACATACATGCATTTACACATACAATGGAAGATATAAAATATTACACATTGCAAAACTAAAGGATACTACAGGGTGGGCCATTTATATGGATACACCTGATCTATGTATACTCCCCATATACAACATCATACAATCAATTTTTTTGTTCCAACAGTCTTGGAGTGATCTATCCAATGTGGGTTAGTGTCAGACCAATAGTGGTGGTTTTGTTTGTTAATTTCATCATTTACATAAACTTATGAAACCATATAAATAGCCAAATTAAGGTGTATCCATATGAATGGCCCACCCTGTACTGTGGCCTCCTCCCCAATAGCCACCCTATTCTTCTCCAGATTTATTTTCTTTAACAGTTAGTGTGCAAAACCTGCACAGTGAATGTGAAAAACCAAATACGCCCAACTGCCACCGCCATAACAATTCACATGCACAACTCTTCTTCACCATGAAAAACATTTGTCGACCGCCATCTGTAAGAAAACAGAAGAGAGACAACACAGAAAAAGAGAAAACAACATACATGCATTTACACATACAATGGAAGATATAAAATATTACACATTTGCAAAACTAAAGGATACTACAGAGTGGGCCATTTATATGGATACACCTGATCTATGTATACACCCCATATACAACATCATACCATCAATTTTTTTGTTCCAACAGTCTTGGAGGGATCTATCCAATGTGGGTTAGTGTCAGAGAAATAGTGGTGGTTTTGTTTGTTAATTTCACCATTCACATAAACTTATGAAACCATATAAATAGCCAAATTAAGGTGTATCCATATGAATGGCCCACCCTGTACTGTGGCCTCCTCCTCCCCAATAGCCACCCCATTCGTCTCCAGATTTATTTTCTTTAACAGTTAGTGTGCAAAACCTGCACAGTGCAGGGGCGTAGCAATAGGGGGTGCAGAGGTAGCGACCGCACCGGGGCCCTTGGGCCAGAGGGGCCCCAAAGGGTCCACCCTCTATCACAGTATTAGCTCTCTATTGGTCCTGTGCTGGTAATAATCACTTCTATAGATGCTTTGAATAGTAGTAATCCTTAACACACTGTTCCCAATCCCCTTCTTGCACTTCTGACATTGTAGTTGTCCTTGGCAAGTTTTGGTGCGCTGTATCAATTGCTATGTATAAAGTTCTGGGGGGGGGGCATGTAAAACCTGCACCAGGGCCCACAGCTCCTTAGCTACGCCACTGGCACAGTGAATGTGAAAAACCAAATACGCCCAACTGCCACCGCCATAACAATTCACATGCACAACTCTTCTTCACCATGAAAAACATTTGTCGACCGCCATCTGTAAGAAAACAGAAGAGAGACAACACAGAAAAAGAGAAAACAACATACATGCATTTACACATACAATGGAAGATATAAAATATTACACATTTGCAAAACTAAAGGATACTACAGGGTGGGCCATTTATATGGATACACCTGATCTATGTATACACCCCATATACAACATCATACCATCAATTTTTTTGTTCCAACAGTCTTGGAGGGATCTATCCAATGTGGGTTAGTGTCAGACCAATAGTGGTGGTTTTGTTTGTTAATTTCACCTTTCACATAAAATTATGTAACCATATAAATAGCCAAATTAAGGTGTATCCATATGAATGGCCCACCCTGTACTGTGGCCTCCTCCTCCCCAATAGCCACCCTATTCGTCTCCAGATTTATTTTCTTTAACAGTTAGTGTGCAAAACCTGCACAGTGAATGTGAAGAAACAAATACGCCCAACTGCCACCGCCATAACAATTCACATGCACAACTCTTCTTCACCATGAAAAACACTTGTTGACCGCTATCTGTAAGAAAACAGAAGAGTGACAACACAAAAAAAAGATACCAATTTACATGCATTACCACATTCAATAACAGATATAAAATACTACCCATGAAATGCACACAAAGTGACCTGTAAAAAAAGATTGTTTATATATGTATACATATCATACTGAAAAAGAGAAAAAAAAAGTCAGACAAAAAGAATAAGAAAGTTGCAAGGAGAAAGAACAAATACATGTTATAACAAACCCAATGCCAAACTCCTCTTCAGCATGAAAAATACTTGCCGACCGGCCGCCATCTGTAAGAAAACAGAAGAGAGACAACACAGAAAAAGAGAAAACAACATACATGCATTTACACATACAATGGAAGATATAAAATATTACACATTGCAAAACTAAAGGATACTACAGGGTGGGCCATTGATATGGATACACCTGATCTATGTATACTCCCCATATACAACATCATACCATCAATGTTTTTGTTCCAACAGTCTTGGAGTGATCTATCCAATGTGGGTTAGTGTCAGACCAATAGTGGTGGTTTTGTTTGTTAATTTCACCATTTACATAAACTTATGTAACCATATAAATAGCCAAATTAAGGTGTATCCATATGAATGGCCCACCCTGTACTGAGGCCTTCTCCTCCCCAATAGCCACCCTATTCTTCTCCAGATTTATTTTCTTTAACAGTTAGTGTGCAAAACCTGCACAGTGAATGTGAAAAACCAATTACGCCCAACTGCCACCGCCATAACAATTCACATGCACAACTCTTCTTCACCATGAAAAACATTTGTCGACCGCCATCTGTAAGAAAACAGAAGAGAGACAACACAGAAAAAGAGAAAACAACATACATGCATTTACACATACAATGGAAGATATAAAATATTACACATTGCAAAACTAAAGGATACTACAGGGTGGGCCATTTATATGGATACACCTGATCTATGTATACACCCCATATACAACATCATACCATCAATTTTTTTGTTCCAACAGTCTTGGAGGGATCTATCCAATGTGGGTTAGTGTCAGACCAATAGTGGTGGTTTTGTTTGTTAATTTCACCATTCACATAAAATTATGTAACCATATAAATAGCCAAATTAAGGTGTATCCATATGAATGGCCCACCCTGTACTGTGGCCTCCTCCTCCCCAATAGCCACCCTATTCCTCTCCAGATTATTTTCTTTAACAGTTAGTGTGCAAAATCTGCACAGTGAATGTGAAGAAACAAATACGCCCAACTGCCACCGCCATAACAATTCACATGCACAACTCTTCTTCACCATGAAAAACACTTGTCGACCGCTATCTGTAAGAAAACAGAAGAGTGACAACACAAAAAAAGAGATCCCAATTTACATGCATTACCACATACAATAACAGATATAAAATACTACCCATGAAATGCACACAAAGTGACCTGTAAAAAAAGATTGTTTATATATGTATACATATCATACTGAAAAAGAGAAAAAAAAAGTCAGACAAAAAGAGTAAGAAAGTTGCAAGGAGAAAGAACAAATACATGTTATAACAAACCCAATGCCAAACTCCTCTTCAGCATGAAAAATACTTGCCGACCGGCCGCCATCTGTAAGAAAACAGAAGAGAGACAACACAGAAAAAGAGAAAACAACATACATGCATTTACACATACAATGGAAGATATAAAATATTACACATTGCAAAACTAAAGGATACTACAGGGTGGGCCATTGATATGGATACACCTGATCTATGTATACTCCCCATATACAACATCATACCATCAATGTTTTTGTTCCAACAGTCTTGGAGTGATCTATCCAATGTGGGTTAGTGTCAGACCAATAGTGGTGGTTTTGTTTGTTAATTTCACCATTTACATAAACTTATGTAACCATATAAATAGCCAAATTAAGGTGTATCCATATGAATGGCCCACCCTGTACTGAGGCCTCCTCCTCCCCAATAGCCACCCTATTCTTCTCCAGATTTATTTTCTTTAACAGTTAGTGTGCAAAACCTGCACAGTGAATGTGAAAAACCAATTACGCCCAACTGCCACCGCCATAACAATTCACATGCACAACTCTTCTTCACCATGAAAAACATTTGTCAACCGCCATCTGTAAGAAAACAGAAGAGAGACAACACAGAAAAAGAGAAAACAACATACATGCATTTACACATACAATGGAAGATATAAAATATTACACATTGCAAAACTAAAGGATACTACAGGGCGGGCCATTTATATGGATACACCTGATCTATGTATACACCCCATATACAACATCATACCATCAATTTTTTTGTTCCAACAGTCTTGGAGGGATCTATCCAATGTGGGTTAGTGTCAGACCAATAGTGGTGGTTTTGTTTGTTAATTTCACCATTCACATAAAATTATGTAACCATATAAATAGCCAAATTAAGGTGTATCCATATGAATGGCCCACCCTGTACTGTGGCCTCCTCCTCCCCAATAGCCACCCTATTCCTCTCCAGATTATTTTCTTTAACAGTTAGTGTGCAAAATCTGCACAGTGAATGTGAAGAAACAAATACGCCCAACTGCCACCGCCATAACAATTCACATGCACAACTCTTCTTCACCATGAAAAACACTTGTCGACCGCTATCTGTAAGAAAACAGAAGAGTGACAACACAAAAAAAGAAATCCCAATTTACATGCATTACAACATACAATAATAGATATAAAATACTACCAATGAAATGCACACAAAGTGACCTGTAAACAAAAGATTGTTTATATATGCATACATATCATACTGAAAAAGAGAAAAAAAGTCAGACAAAAAGAGTAAGAAAGTTGCAAGGAGAAAGAACAAATACATGTTATAACAAACCCAATGCCAAACTCCTCTTCAACATGAAAAATACTTGCCGACCGGCCGCCATCTGTAAGAAAACAGAAGAGAGACAACACAGAAAAAGAGAAAACAACATACATGCATTTACACATACAATGGAAGATATAAAATATTACACATTGCAAAACAAAAGGATACTACACGGTGGGCCATTTATATGGATACACCTGATCTATGTATAGTCCCCATATACAACATCGTACAATCAATTTTTTTGTTCCAACAGTCTTGGAGTGATCTATCCAATGTGGGTTACTGTCAGACCAATAGTGGTGGTTTTGTTTGTTAATTTCACCATTTACATAAACTTATGAAACCATATAAATAGCCAAATTAAGGTGTATCCATATGAATGGCCCACCCTGTACTGTGGCCTCCTCCCCAATAGCCACCCTATTCTTCTCCAGATTTATTTTCTTTAACAGTTAGTGTGCAAAACCTGCACAGTGAATGTGAAAAACCAAATACGCCCAACTGCCACCGCCATAACAATTCACATGCACAACTCTTCTTCACCATGAAAAACATTTGTCGACCGCCATCTGTAAGAAAACAGAAGAGAGACAACACAGAAAAAGAGAAAACAACATACATGCATTTACACATACAATGGAAGATATAAAATATTACACATTTGCAAAACTAAAGGATACTACAGGGTGGGCCATTTATATGGATACACCTGATCTATGTATACACCCCATATACAACATCATACCATCAATTTTTTTGTTCCAACAGTCTTGGAGGGATCTATCCAATGTGGGTTAGTGTCAGACCAATAGTGGTGGTTTTGTTTGTTAATTTCACCATTCACATAAAATTATGTAACCATATAAATAGCCAAATCAAGGTGTATCCATATGAATGGCCCACCGTGTACTGTGGCCTCCTCCTCCCCAATAGCCACCCTATTCCTCTCCAGATTATTTTCTTTATCAGTTAGTGTGCAAAATCTGCACAGTGAATGTGAAGAAACAAATTCGCCCAACTGCCACCGCCATAACAATTCACATGCACAACTCTTCTTCACCATGAAAAACACTTGTTGACCGCTATCTGTAAGAAAACAGAAGAGTGACAACACAAAAAAAGAGATCCCAATTTACATGCATTACCACATAAAATAACAGATATAAAATACTACCCATGAAATGCACACAAAGTGACCTGTAAAAAAAAGATTGTTTATATATGCATACATATCATACTGAAAAAGAGAAAAAAAGTCAGACAAAAAGAGTAAGAAAGTTGCAAGGAGAAAGAACAAATACATGTTATAACAAACCCAATGCCAAACTCCTCTTCAACATGAAAAATACTTGCCGACCGGCCGCCATCTGTAAGAAAACAGAAGAGAGACAACACAGAAAAAGAGAAAACAACATACATGCATTTACACATACAATGGAAGATATAAAATATTACACATTGCAAAACTAAAGGATACTACAGGGTGGGCCATTTATATGGATACACCTGATCTATGTATACTCCCCATATACAACATCATACCATCAATTTTTTTGTTCCAACAGTCTTGGAGTGATCTATCCAATGTGGGTTAGTGTCAGACCAATAGTGGTGGTTTTGTTTGTTAATTTCACCATTTACATAAACTTATGAAACCATATAAATAGCCAAATTAAGGTGTATCCATATAAATGGCCCACCCTGTACTGTGGCCTCCTCCTCCCCAATAGCCACCCTATTCTTCTCCAGATTTATTTTCTTTAACAGTTAGTGTGCAAAACCTGCACAGTGAATGTGAAAAACCAAATACACCCAACTGCCACCGCCATAACAATTCACATGCACAACTCTTCTTCACCATGAAAAACACTTGTTGACCGCTATCTGTAAGAAAACAGAAGAGTGACAACACAAAAAAAAGAGATACCAATTTACATGCATTACCACATTCAATAACAGATATAAAATACTACCCATGAAATGCACACAAACATATCATACTGAAAAAGAGAAAAAAAAGTCAGACAAAAAGAGTAAGAAAGTTGCAAGGAGAAAGAACAAATACATGTTATAGCAAACCCAATGCCAAACTCCTCTTCAACATGAAAAATACTTGCCGACCGGCCGCCATCTGTAAGAAAACAGAAGAGAGACAACACAAAAAAAGAGAAAACAAGATACATGCATTTACACATACAATGGAAGATATAAAATATTACACATTGCAAAACTAAAGGATACTACAGGGTGGGCCATTTATATGGATACACCTGATCTATGTATACTCCCCATATACAACATCATACCATCAATGTTTTTGTTCCAACAGTCTTGGAGTGATCTATCCAATGTGGGTTAGTGTCAGACCAATAGTGGTGGTTTTGTTTGTTAATTTCACCATTTACATAAACTTATGTAACCATATAAATAACCAAATTAAGGTGTATCCATATGAATGGCCCACCCTGTACTGAGGCCTCCTCCTCCCCAACAGCCACCCTATTCTTCTCCAGATTTATTTTCTTTAACAGTTAGTGTGCAAAACATGCACAGTGAATGTGAAAAACCAAATACGCCCAACTGCCACCGCCATAACAATTCACATGCACAACTCTTCTTCACCATGAAAAACATTTGTCGACCGCCATCTGTAAGAAAACAGAAGAGAGACAACACAGAAAAAGAGAAAACAACATACATGCATTTACACATACAATGGAAGATATAAAATATTACACATTTGCAAAACTAAAGGATACTACAGGGTGGGCCATTTATATGGATACACCCCATATACAACATCATACCATCAATTTTTTTGTTCCAACAGTCTTGGAGGGATCTATCCAATGTGGGTTAGTGTCAGACCAATAGTGGTGGTTTTGTTTGTTAATTTCACCATTCACATAAAATTATGTAACCATATAAATAGCCAAATTAAGGTGTATCCATATGAATGGCCCACCCTGTACTGTGGCCTCCTCCTCCCCAATAGCCACCCTATTCCTCTCCAGATTATTTTCTTTAACAGTTAGTGTGCAAAATCTGCACAGTGAATGTGAAGAAACAAATACGCCCAACTGCCACCGCCATAACAATTCACATGCACAACTCTTCTTCACCATGAAAAACACTTGTCGACCGCTATCTGTAAGAAAACAGAAGAGTGACAACACAAAAAAAGAGATCCCAATTTACATGCATTACCACATACAATAACAGATATAAAATACTACCCATGAAATGCACACAAAGTGACCTGTAAAAAAAAGATTGTTTATATATGCATACATATCATACTGAAAAAGAGAAAAAAAGTCAGACAAAAAGAGTAAGAAAGTTGCAAGGAGAAAGAACAAATACATGTTATAACAAACCCAATGCCAAACTCCTCTTCAACATGAAAAATACTTGCCGACCGGCCGCCATCTGTAAGAAAACAGAAGAGAGACAACACAGAAAAAGAGAAAACAACATACATGCATTTACACATACAATGGAAGATATAAAATATTACACATTGCAAAACAAAAGGATACTACACGGTGGGCCATTTATATGGATACACCTGATCTATGTATAGTCCCCATATACAACATCATACAATCAATTTTTTTGTTCCAACAGTCTTGGAGTGATCTATCCAATGTGGGTTACTGTCAGACCAATAGTGGTGGTTTTGTTTGTTAATTTCACCATTTACATAAACTTATGAAACCATATAAATAGCCAAATTAAGGTGTATCCATATGAATGGCCCACCCTGTACTGTGGCCTCCTCCCCAATAGCCACCCTATTCTTCTCCAGATTTATTTTCTTTAACAGTTAGTGTGCAAAACCTGCACAGTGAATGTGAAAAACCAAATACGCCCAACTGCCACCGCCATAACAATTCACATGCACAACTCTTCTTCACCATGAAAAACATTTGTCGACCGCCATCTGTAAGAAAACAGAAGAGAGACAACACAGAAAAAGAGAAAACAACATACATGCATTTACACATACAATGGAAGATATAAAATATTACACATTTGCAAAACTAAAGGATACTACAGGGTGGGCCATTTATATGGATACACCTGATCTATGTATACACCCCAAATACAACATCATACCATCAATTTTTTTGTTCCAACAGTCTTGGAGGGATCTATCCAATGTGGGTTAGTGTCAGACCAATAGTGGTGGTTTTGTTTGTTAATTTCACCATTCACATAAAATTATGTAACCATATAAATAGCCAAATTAAGGTGTATCCATATGAATGGCCCACCGTGTACTGTGGCCTCCTCCTCCCCAATAGCCACCCTATTCCTCTCCAGATTATTTTCTTTAACAGTTAGTGTGCAAAATCTGCACAGTGAATGTGAAGAAACAAATACGCCCAACTGCCACCGCCATAACAATTCACATGCACAACTCTTCTTCACCATGAAAAACACTTGTTGACCGCTATCTGTAAGAAAACAGAAGAGTGACAACACAAAAAAAGAGATCCCAATTTACATGCATTACCACATAAAATAACAGATATAAAATACTACCCATGAAATGCACACAAAGTGACCTGTAAAAAAAAGATTGTTTATATATGCATACATATCATACTGAAAAAGAGAAAAAAAGTCAGACAAAAAGAGTAAGAAAGTTGCAAGGAGAAAGAACAAATACGAGTTATAACAAACCCAATGCCAAACTCCTCTTCAACATGAAAAATACTTGCCGACCGGCCGCCATCTGTAAGAAAACAGAAGAGAGACAACACAGAAAAAGAGAAAACAACATACATGCATTTACACATACAATGGAAGATATAAAATATTACACATTGCAAAACTAAAGGATACTACAGGGTGGGCCATTTATATGGATACACCTGATCTATGTATACTCCCCATATACAACATCATACCATCAATTTTTTTGTTCCAACAGTCTTGGAGTGATCTATCCAATGTGGGTTAGTGTCAGACCAATAGTGGTGGTTTTGTTTGTTAATTTCACCATTTACATAAACTTATGAAACCATATAAATAGCCAAATTAAGGTGTATCCATATAAATGGCCCACCCTGTACTGTGGCCTCCTCCTCCCCAATAGCCACCCTATTCTTCTCCAGATTTATTTTCTTTAACAGTTAGTGTGCAAAACCTGCACAGTGAATGTGAAAAACCAAATACGCCCAACTGCCACCGCCATAACAATTCACATGCACAACTCTTCTTCACCATGAAAAACACTTGTTGACCGCTATCTGTAAGAAAACAGAAGAGTGACAAAACAAAAAAAAGAGATACCAATTTACATGCATTACCACATTCAATAACAGATATAAAATACTACCCATGAAATGCACACAAACATATCATACTGAAAAAGAGAAAAAAAAGTCAGACAAAAAGAGTAAGAAAGTTGCAAGGAGAAAGAACAAATACATGTTATAGCAAACCCAATGCAAAACTCCTCTTCAACATGAAAAATACTTGCCGACCGGCCGCCATCTGTAAGAAAACAGAAGAGAGACAACACAAAAAAAGAGAAAACAAGATACATGCATTTACACATACAATGGAAGATATAAAATATTACACATTGCAAAACTAAAGGATACTACAGGGTGGGCCATTTATATGGATACACCTGATCTATGTATACTCCCCATATACAACATCATACCATCAATGTTTTTGTTCCAACAGTCTTGGAGTGATCTATCCAATGTGGGTTAGTGTCAGACCAATAGTGGTGGTTTTGTTTGTTAATTTCACCATTTACATAAACTTATGTAACCATATAAATAACCAAATTAAGGTGTATCCATATGAATGGCCCACCCTGTACTGAGGCCTCCTCCTCCCCAATAGCCACCCTATTCTTCTCCAGATTTATTTTCTTTAACAGTTAGTGTGCAAAACATGCACAGTGAATGTGAAAAACCAAATGCGCCCAACTGCCACCGCCATAACAATTCACATGCACAACTCTTCTTCACCATGAAAAACATTTGTCGACCGCCATCTGTAAGAAAACAAAAGAGAGACAACACAGAAAAAGAGAAAACAACATACATGCATTTACACATACAATGGAAGATATAAAATATTACACATTTGCAAAACTAAAGGATACTACAGGGTGGGCCATTTATATGGATACACCTGATCTATGTATACACCCCATATACAACATCATACCATCAATTTTTTTGTTCCAACAGTCTTGGAGGGATCTATCCAATGTGGGTTAGTGTCAGACCAATAGTGGTGGTTTTGTTTGTTAATTTCACCATTCACATAAAATTATGTAACCATATAAATAGCCAAATTAAGGTGTATCCATATGAATGGCCCACCCTGTACTGTGGCCTCCTCCTCCCCAATAGCCACCCTATTCCTCTCCAGATTATTTTCTTTAACAGTTAGTGTGCAAAATCTGCACAGTGAATGTGAAGAAACAAATACGCCCAACTGCCACCGCCATAACAATTCACATGCACAATTCTTCTTCACCATGAAAAACACTTGTCGACCGCTATCTGTAAGAAAACAGAAGAGTGACAACACAAAAAAAGAGATCCCAATTTACATGCATTACCACATACAATAACAGATATAAAATACTACCCATGAAATGCACACAAAGTGACCTGTAAAAAAAAGATTGTTTATATATGCATACATATCATACTGAAAAAGAGAAAAAAAGTCAGACAAAAAGAGTAAGAAAGTTGCAAGGAGAAAGAAAAAATACATGTTATAACAAACCCAATGCCAAACTCCTCTTCAACATGAAAAATACTTGCCGACCGGCCGCTATCTGTAAGAAAACAGAAGAGAGACAACACAGAAAAAGAGAAAACAACATACATGCATTTACACATACAATGGAAGATATAAAATATTACACATTGCAAAACTAAAGGATACTACAGGGTGGGCCATTTATATGGATACACCTGATCTATGTATACTCCCCATATACAACATCATACAATCAATTTTTTTGTTCCAACAGTCTTGGAGTGATCTATCCAATGTGGGTTAGTGTCAGACCAATAGTGGTGGTTTTGTTTGTTAATTTCATCATTTACATAAACTTATGAAACCATATAGCCAAATTAAGGTGTATCCATATGAATGGCCCACCCTGTACTGTGGCCTCCTCCCCAATAGCCACCCTATTCTTCTCCAGATTTATTTTCTTTAACAGTTAGTGTGCAAAACCTGCACAGTGAATGTGAAAAACTAAATACGCCCAACTGCCACCGCCATAACAATTCACATGCACAACTCTTCTTCACCATGAAAAACATTTGTCGACCGCCATCTGTAAGAAAACAGAAGAGAGACAACACAGAAAAAGAGAAAACAACATACATGCATTTACACATACAATGGAAGATATAAAATATTACACATTTGCAAAACTAAAGGATACTACAGGGTGGGCCATTTATATGGATACACCTGATCTATGTATACACCCCATATACAACATCATACCATCAATTTTTTTGTTCCAACAGTCTTGGAGGGATCTATCCAATGTGGGTTAGTGTCAGACCAATAGTGGTGGTTTTGTTTGTTAATTTCACCATTCACATAAACTTATGAAACCATATAAATAGCCAAATTAAGGTGTATCCATATGAATGGCCCACCCTGTACTGTGGCCTCCTCCTCCCCAATAGCCACCCCATTCGTCTCCAGATTTATTTTCTTTAACAGTTAGTGTGCAAAACCTGCACAGTCAGTGAATGTGAAAAACCAAATACGCCCAACTGCCACCGCCATAACAATTCACATGCACAACTCTTCTTCACCATGAAAAACATTTGTCGACCGCCATCTGTAAGAAAACAGAAGAGAGACAACACAGAAAAAGAGAAAACAACATACATGCATTTACACATACAATGGAAGATATAAAATATTACACATTTGCAAAACTAAAGGATACTACAGGGTGGGCCATTTATATGGATACACCTGATCTATGTATACACCCCATATACAACATCATACCATCAATTTTTTTGTTCCAACAGTCTTGGAGGGATCTATCCAATGTGGGTTAGTGTCAGACCAATAGTGGTGGTTTTGTTTGTTAATTTCACCATTCACATAAAATTATGTAACCATATAAATAGCCAAATTAAGGTGTATCCATATGAATGGCCCACCCTGTACTGTGGCCTCCTCCTCCCCAATAGCCACCCTATTCCTCTCCAGATTATTTTCTTTAACAGTTAGTGTGCAAAATCTGCACAGTGAATGTGAAGAAACAAATACGCCCAACTGCCACCGCCATAACAATTCACATGCACAACTCTTCTTCACCAGGAAAAACACTTGTCGACCGCTATCTGTAAGAAAACAGAAGAGTGACAACACAAAAAAAGAGATACCAATTTACATGCATTACCACATGCAATAACAGATATAAAATACTACCCATGAAATGCACACAAAGTGACCTGTAAAAAAAAAATTGTTTATATATGCATACATATCATACTGAAAAAGAGAAAAAAAGTCAGACAAAAAGAGTAAGAAAGTTGCAAGGAGAAAGAACAAATACATGTTATAACAAACCCAATGCCAAACTCCTCTTCAACATGAAAAATACTTGCCGACCGGCCGCCATCTGTAAGAAAACAGAAGAGAGACAACACATAAAAAGAGAAAACAACATACATGCATTTACACATACAATGGAAGATATAAAATATTACACATTGCAAAACTAAAGGATACTACAGGGTGGGCCATTTATATGGATACACCTGATCTATGTATACTCCCCATATACAACATCATACAATCAATTTTTTTGTTCCAACAGTCTTGGAGTGATCTATCCAATGTGGGTTAGTGTCAGACCAATAGTGGTGGTTTTGTTTGTTAATTTCACCATTTACATAAACTTATGAAACCATATAAATAGCCAAATTAAGGTGTATCCATATGAATGGCCCACCCTGTACTGTGGCCTCCTCCCCAATAGCCACCCTATTCTTCTCCAGATTTATTTTCTTTAACAGTTAGTGTGCAAAACCTGCACAGTGAATGTGAAAAACCAAATACGCCCAACTGCCACCGCCATAACAATTCACATGCACAACTCTTCTTCACCATGAAAAACATTTGTTGACCGCCATCTGTAAGAAAACAGAAGAGAGACAACACAGAAAAAGAGAAAACAACATACATGCATTTACACATACAATGGAAGATATAAAATATTACACATTTGCAAAACTAAAGGATACTACAGGGTGGGCCATTTATATGGATACACCTGATCTATGTATACACCCCATATACAACATCATACCATCAATTTTTTTGTTCCAACAGTCTTGGAGGGATCTATCCAATGTGGGTTAGTGTCAGACCAATAGTGGTGGTTTTGTTTGTTAATTTCACCATTCACATAAAATGATGTAACCATATAAATAGCCAAATTAAGGTGTATCCATATGAATGGCCCACCCTGTACTGTGGCCTCCTCCTCCCCAATAGCCACCCTATTCCTCTCCAGATTATTTTCTTTAACAGTTAGTGTGCAAAATCTGCACAGTGAATGTGAAGAATCAAATACGCCCAACTGCCACCGCCATAACAATTCACATGCACAACTCTTCTTCACCAGGAAAAACACTTGTCGACCGCTATCTGTAAGAAAACAGAAGAGTGACAACACAAAAAAAGAGATCCCAATTTACATGCATTACCACATGCAATAACAGATATAAAATACTACCCATGAAATGCACACAAAGTGACCTGTAAAAAAAAGATTGTTTATATATGCATACATATCATACTGAAAAAGAGAAAAAAAGTCAGACAAAAAGAGTAAGAAAGTTGCAAGGAGAAAGAACAAATACATGTTATAACAAACCCAATGCCAAACTCCTCTATAACATGAAAAATACTTGCCGACCGGCCGCCATCTGTAAGAAAACAGAAGAGAGACAACACATAAAAAGAGAAAACAACATACATGCATTTACACATACAATGGAAGATATAAAATATTACACATTGCAAAACTAAAGGATACTACAGGGTGGGCCATTTATATGGATACACCTGATCTATGTATACTCCCCATATACAACATCATACAATCAATTTTTTTGTTCCAACAGTCCTGGAGTGATCTATCCAATGTGGGTTAGTGTCAGACCAATAGTGGTGGTTTTGTTTGTTAATTTCACCATTTACATAAACTTATGAAACCATATAAATAGCCAAATTAAGGTGTATCCATATGAATGGCCCACCCTGTACTGTGGCCTCCTCCCCAATAGCCACCCTATTCTTCTCCAGATTTATTTTCTTTAACAGTTAGTGTGCAAAACCTGCACAGTCAGTGAATGTGAAAAACCAAATACGCCCAACTGCCACCGCCATAGCAATTCACATGCACAACTCTTCTTCACCATGAAAAACATTTGTCGACCGCCATCTGTAAGAAAACAGAAGAGAGACAACACAGAAAAAGAGAAAACAACATACATGCATTTACACATACAATGGAAGATATAAAATATTACACATTTGCAAAACTAAAGGATACTACAGGGTGGGCCATTTATATGGATACACCTGATCTATGTATACACCCCATATACAACATCATACCATCAATTTTTTTGTTCCAACAGTCTTGGAGGGATCTATCCAATGTGGGTTAGTGTCAGACCAATAGTGGTGGTTTTGTTTGTTAATTTCACCATTCACATAAAATTATGTAACCATATAAATAGCCAAATTAAGGTGTATCCATATGAATGGCCCACCCTGTACTGTGGCCTCCTCCTCCCCAATAGCCACCCTATTCCTCTCCAGATTATTTTCTTTAACAGTTAGTGTGCAAAATCTGCACAGTGAATGTGAAGAAACAAATACGCCCAACTGCCACCGCCATAACAATTCACATGCACAACTCTTCTTCACCAGGAAAAACACTTGTCGACCGCTATCTGTAAGAAAACAGAAGAGTGACAACACAAAAAAAGAGATCCCAATTTACATGCATTACCACATGCAATAACAGATATAAAATACTACCCATGAAATGCACACAAAGTGACCTGTAAAAAAAAGATTGTTTATATATGCATACATATCATACTGAAAAAGAGAAAAAAAGTCAGACAAAAAGAGTAAGAAAGTTGCAAGGAGAAAGAACAAATACATGTTATAACAAACCCAATGCCAAACTCCTCTTCAACATGAAAAATACTTGCCGACCGGCCGCCATCTGTAAGAAAACAGAAGAGAGACAACACATAAAAAGAGAAAACAACATACATGCATTTACACATACAATGGAAGATATAAAATATTACACATTGCAAAACTAAAGGATACTACAGGGTGGGCCATTTATATGGATACACCTGATCTATGTATACTCCCCATATACAACATCATACAATCAATTTTTTTGTTCCAACAGTCTTGGAGTGATCTATCCAATGTGGGTTAGTGTCAGACCAATAGTGGTGGTTTTGTTTGTTAATTTCACCATTTACATAAACTTATGAAACCATATAAATAGCCAAATTAAGGTGTATCCATATGAATGGCCCACCCTGTACTGTGGCCTCCTCCCCAATAGCCACCCTATTCTTCTCCAGATTTATTTTCTTTAACAGTTAGTGTGCAAAACCTGCACAGTGAATGTGAAAAACCAAATACGCCCAACTGCCACCGCCATAACAATTCACATGCACAACTCTTCTTCACCATGAAAAACATTTGTCGACCGCCATCTGTAAGAAAACAGAAGAGAGACAACACAGAAAAAGAGAAAACAACATACATGCATTTACACATACAATGGAAGATATAAAATATTACACATTTACCTAAAGGATACTACAGGGTGGGCCATTTATATGGATACACCTGATCTATGTATACACCCCATATACAACATCATACCATCAATTTTTTTGTTCCAACAGTCTTGGAGGGATCTATCCAATGTGGGTTAGTGTCAGACCAATAGTGGTGGTTTTGTTTGTTAATTTCACCATTCACATAAAATGATGTAACCATATAAATAGCCAAATTAAGGTGTATCCATATGAATGGCCCACCCTGTACTGTGGCCTCCTCCTCCCCAATAGCCACCCTATTCCTCTCCAGATTATTTTCTTTAACAGTTAGTGTGCAAAATCTGCACAGTGAATGTGAAGAAACAAATACGCCCAACTGCCACCGCCATAACAATTCACATGCACAACTCTTCTTCACCATGAAAAACACTTGTCGACCGCTATCTGTAAGAAAACAGAAGAGTGACAACACAAAAAAAGAGATCCCAATTTACATGCATTACCACATGCAATAACAGATATAAAATACTACCCATGAAATGCACACAAAGTGACCTGTAAAAAAAAGATTGTTTATATATGCATACATATCATACTGAAAAAGAGAAAAAAAGTCAGACAAAAAGAGTAAGAAAGTTGCAAGGAGAAAGAACAAATACATGTTATAACAAACCCAATGCCAAACTCCTCTATAACATGAAAAATACTTGCCGACCGGCCGCCATCTGTAAGAAAACAGAAGAGAGACAACACATAAAAAGAGAAAACAACATACATGCATTTACACATACAATGGAAGATATAAAATATTACACATTGCAAAACTAAAGGATACTACAGGGTGGGCCATTTATATGGATACACCTGATCTATGTATACTCCCCATATACAACATCATACAATCAATTTTTTTGTTCCAACAGTCCTGGAGTGATCTATCCAATGTGGGTTAGTGTCAGACCAATAGTGGTGGTTTTGTTTGTTAATTTCACCATTTACATAAACTTATGAAACCATATAAATAGCCAAATTAAGGTGTATCCATATGAATGGCCCACCCTGTACTGTGGCCTCCTCCCCAATAGCCACCCTATTCTTCTCCAGATTTATTTTCTTTAACAGTTAGTGTGCAAAACCTGCACAGTGAATGTGAAAAACCAAATACGCCCAACTGCCACCGCCATAACAATTCACATGCACAACTCTTCTTCGCCATGAAAAACATTTGTCGACCGCCATCTGTAAGAAAACAGAAGAGAGACAACACAGAAAAAGAGAAAACAACATACATGCATTTACACATACAATGGAAGATATAAAATATTACACATTTGCAAAACTAAAGGATACTGCAGGGTGGGCCATTTATATGGATACACCTGATCTATGTATACACCCCATATACAACATCATACCATCAATTTTTTTGTTCCAACAGTCTTGGAGGGATCTATCCAATGTGGGTTAGTGTCAGACCAATAGTGGTGGTTTTGTTTGTTAATTTCACCATTTACATAAAATTATGTAACCATATAAATAGCCAAATTAAGGTGTATCCATATGAATGGCCCACCCTGTACTGTGGCCTCCTCCTCCCCAATAGCCACCCTATTCCTCTCCAGATTATTTTCTTTAACAGTTAGTGTGCAAAATCTGCACAGTGAATGTGAAGAAACAAATACGCCCAACTGCCACCGCCATAACAATTCACATGCACAACTCTTCTTCACCATGAAAAACACTTGTCGACCGCTATCTGTAAGAAAACAGAAGAGTGACAACACAAAAAAAGAGATCCCAATTTACATGCATTACCACATACAATAACAGATATAAAATACTACCCATGAAATGCACACAAAGTGACCTGTAAAAAAAAGATTGTTTATATATGCATACATATCATACTGAAAAAGAGAAAAAAAAGTCAGACAAAAAGAGTAAGAAAGTTGCAAGGAGAAAGAACAAATACATGTTATAACAAACCCAATGCCAAACTCCTCTTCAACATGAAAAATACTTGCCGACCGGCCGCCATCTGTAAGAAAACAGAAGAGAGACAACACAGAAAAAGAGAAAACAACATACATGCATTTACACATACAATGGAAGATATAAAATATTACACATTGCAAAACTAAAGGATACTACAGGGTGGGCCATTTATATGGATACACCTGATCTATGTATACTCCCCATATACAACATCATACCATCAATTTTTTTTGTTCCAACAGTCTTGGAGTAATCTATCCAATGTGGGTTAGTGCCAGACCAATAGTGGTGGTTTTGTTTGTTAATTTCACCATTTACATAAACTTATGTAACCATATAAATAGCCAAATTAAGGTGTATCCATATGAATGGCCCACCCTGTACTGTGGCCTCCTCCTCCCCAATAGCCACCCTATTCGTCTCCAGATTTATTTTCTTTAACAGTTAGTGTGCAAAACCTGCACAGTGAATGTGAAAAACCAAATACGCCCAACTGCCACCGCCATAACAATTCACATGCACAACTCTTCTTCACCATGAAAAACATTTGTCGACCGCCATCTGTAAGAAAACAGAAGAGAGACAACACAGAAAAAGAGAAAACAACATACATGCATTTACACATACAATGGAAGATATAAAATATTACACATTTGCAAAACTAAAGGATACTACAGGGTGGGCCATTTATATGGATACACCTGATCTATGTATACACCCCATATACAACATCATACCATCAATTTTTTTGTTTCAACAGTCTTGGAGGGATCTATCCAATGTGGGTTAGTGTCAGACCAATAGTGGTGGTTTTGTTTGTTAATTTCACCATTCACATAAAATTATGTAACCATATAAATAGCCAAATTAAGGTGTATCCATATGAATGGCCCACCCTGTACTGTGGCCTCCTCCTCCCCAATAGCCACCCTATTCCTCTCCAGATTTATTTTCTTTAACAGTTAGTGTGCAAAATCTGCACAGTGAATGTGAAGAAACAAATACGCCCAACTGCCACCGCCATAACAATTCACATGCACAACTCTTCTTCACCATGAAAAACACTTGTCGACCGCTATCTGTAAGAAAACAGAAGAGTGACAACACAAAAAAAGAGATCCCAATTCACATGCATTACCACATACAATAACAGATATAAAATACTACCCATGAAATGCACACAAAGTGACCTGTAAAAAAAAAGATTGTTTATATATGCATACATATCATACTGAAAAAGAGAAAAAAAGTCAGACAAAAAGAGTAAGAAAGTTGCAAGGAGAAAGAACAAATACATGTTATAACAAACCCAATGCCAAACTCCTCTTCAACATGAAAAATACTTGCCGACCGGCCGCCATCTGTAAGAAAACAGAAGAGAGACAACACATAAAAAGAGAAAACAACATACATGCATTTACACATACAATGGAAGATATAAAATATTACACATTGCAAAACTAAAGGATACTACAGGGTGGGCCATTTATATGGATACACCTGATCTATGTATACTCCCCATATACAACATCATACCATCAATTTTTTTTGTTCCAACAGTCTTGGAGTAATCTATCCAATGTGGGTTAGTGCCAGACCAATAGTGGTGGTTTTGTTTGTTAATTTCACCATTTACATAAACTTATGTAACCATATAAATAGCCAAATTAAGGTGTATCCATATGAATGGCCCACCCTGTACTGTGGCCTCCTCCTCCCCAATAGCCACCCTATTCGTCTCCAGATTTATTTTCTTTAACAGTTAGTGTGCAAAACCTGCACAGTGAATGTGAAAAACCAAATACGCCCAACTGCCACCGCCATAACAATTCACATGCACAACTCTTCTTCACCATGAAAAACATTTGTCGACCGCCATCTGTAAGAAAACAGAAGAATGACAACACAGAAAAAGAGAAAACAACATACATGCATTTACACATACAATGGAAGATATAAAATATTACACATTTGCAAAACTAAAGGATACTACAGGGTGGGCCATTTATATGGATACACCTGATCTATGTATACACCCCATATACAACATCATACCATCAATTTTTTTGTTTCAACAGTCTTGGAGGGATCTATCCAATGTGGGTTAGTGTCAGACCAATAGTGGTGGTTTTGTTTGTTAATTTCACCATTCACATAAAATTATGTAACCATATAAATAGCCAAATTAAGGTGTATCCATATGAATGGCCCACCCTGTACTGTGGCCTCCTCCTCCCCAATAGCCACCCTATTCCTCTCCAGATTTATTTTCTTTAACAGTTAGTGTGCAAAATCTGCACAGTGAATGTGAAGAAACAAATACGCCCAACTGCCACCGCCATAACAATTCACATGCACAACTCTTCTTCACCATGAAAAACACTTGTCGACCGCTATCTGTAAGAAAACAGAAGAGTGACAACACAAAAAAAGAGATCCCAATTTACATGCATTACCACATACAATACCAGATATAAAATACTACCCATGAAATGCACACAAAGTGACCTGTAAAAAAAAAGATTGTTTATATATGCATACATATCATACTGAAAAAGAGAAAAAAAAGTCAGACAAAAAGAGTAAGAAAGTTGCAAGGAGAAAGAACAAATACATGTTATAACAAACCCAATGCCAAACTCCTCTTCAACATGAAAAATACTTGCCGACCGGCCGCCATCTGTAAGAAAACAGAAGAGAGACAACACAGAAAAAGAGAAAACAACATACATGCATTTACACATACAATGGAAGATATAAAATATTACACATTGCAAAACTAAAGGATACTACAGGGTGGGCCATTTATATGGATACACCTGATCTATGTATACTCCCCATATACAACATCATACAATCAATTTTTTTGTTCCAACAGTCTTGGAGTGATCTATCCAATGTGGGTTAGTGTCAGACCAATAGTGGTGGTTTTGTTTGTTAATTTCACCATTTACATAAACTTATGAAACCATATAAATAGCCAAATTAAGGTGTATCCATATGAATGGCCCACCCTGTACTGTGGCCTCCTCCCCAATAGCCACCCTATTCTTCTCCAGATTTATTTTCTTTAACAGTTAGTGTGCAAAACCTGCACAGTGAATGTGAAAAACCAAATACGCCCAACTGCCACCGCCATAACAATTCACATGCACAACTCTTTTTCGCCATGAAAAACATTTGTCGACCGCCATCTGTAAGAAAACAGAAGAGAGACAACACAGAAAAAGAGAAAACAACATACATGCATTTACACATACAATGGAAGATATAAAATATTACACATTTGCAAAACTAAAGGATACTGCAGGGTGGGCCATTTATATGGATACACCTGATCTATGTATACACCCCATATACAACATCATACCATCAATTTCTTTGTTCCAACAGTCTTGGAGGGATCTATCCAATGTGGGTTAGTGTCAGACCAATAGTGGTGGTTTTGTTTGTTAATTTCACCATTTACATAAAATTATGTAACCATATAAATAGCCAAATTAAGGTGTATCCATATGAATGGCCCACCCTGTACTGTGGCCTCCTCCTCCCCAATAGCCACCCTATTCCTCTCCAGATTATTTTCTTTAACAGTTAGTGTGCAAAATCTGCACAGTGAATGTGAAGAAACAAATACGCCCAACTGCCACCGCCATAACAATTCACATGCACAACTCTTCTTCACCAGGAAAAACACTTGTCGACCGCTATCTGTAAGAAAACAGAAGAGTGACAACACAAAAAAAGAGATCCCAATTTACATGCATTACCACAAACAATAACAGATATAAAATACTACCCATGAAATGCACACAAAGTGACCTGTAAAAAAAAGATTGTTTATATATGCATACATATCATACTGAAAAAGAGAAAAAAAGTCAGACAAAAAGAGTAAGAAAGTTGCAAGGAGAAAGAACAAATACATGTTATAACAAACCCAATGTCAAACTCCTTTTCAACATGAAAAAATACTTGCCGACCGGCCGCCATCTGTAAGAAAACAGAAGAGAGACAACACAGAAAAAGAGAAAACAACATACATGCATTTACACATACAATGGAAGATATAAAATATTACACATTGCAAAACTAAAGGATACTACAGGGTGGGCCATTTATATGGATACACCTGATCTATGTATACTCCCCATATACAACATCATACCATCAATTTTTTTTGTTCCAACAGTCTTGGAGTGATCTATCCAATGTGGGTTAGTGCCAGACCAATAGTGGTGGTTTTGTTTGTTAATTTCACCATTTACATAAACTTATGTAACCATATAAATAGCCAAATTAAGGTGTATCCATATGAATGGCCCACCCTGTACTGTGGCCTCCTCCTCCCCAATAGCCACCCTATTCGTCTCCAGATTTATTTTCTTTAACAGTTAGTGTGCAAAACCTGCACAGTGAATGTGAAAAACCAAATACGCCCAACTGCCACCGCCATAACAATTCACATGCACAACTCTTCTTCACCATGAAAAACATTTGTCGACCGCCATCTGTAAGAAAACAGAAGAGAGACAACACAGAAAAAGAGAAAACAACATACATGCATTTACACATACAATGGAAGATATAAAATATTACACATTTGCAAAACTAAAGGATACTACAGGGTGGGCCATTTATATGGATACACCTGATCTATGTATACACCCCATATACAACATCATACCATCAATTTTTTTGTTTCAACAGTCTTGGAGGGATCTATCCAATGTGGGTTAGTGTCAGACCAATAGTGGTGGTTTTGTTTGTTAATTTCACCATTCACATAAAATTATGTAACCATATAAATAGCCAAATTAAGGTGTATCCATATGAATGGCCCACCCTGTACTGTGGCCTCCTCCTCCCCAATAGCCACCCTATTCCTCTCCAGATTTATTTTCTTTAACAGTTAGTGTGCAAAATCTGCACAGTGAATGTGAAGAAACAAATACGCCCAACTGCCACCGCCATAACAATTCACATGCACAACTCTTCTTCACCATGAAAAACACTTGTTGACCGCTATCTGTAAGAAAACAGAAGAGTGACAACACAAAAAAAAGAGATACCAATTTACATGCATTACCACATTCAATAACAGATATAAAATACTACCCATGAAATGCACACAAAGTGACCTGTAAAAAAAGATTGTTTATATATGTATACATATCATACTGAAAAAGAGAAAAAAAAAGTCAGACAAAAAGAGTAAGAAAGTTGCAAGGAGAAAGAACAAATACATGTTATAACAAACCCAATGCCAAACTCCTCTTTAACATGAAAAATACTTGCCGACCGGCCGCCATCTGTAAGAAAACAGAAGAGAGACAACACAGAAAAAGAGAAAACAACATACATGCATTTACACATACATTGGAAGATATAAAATATTACACATTGCAAAACTAAAGGATACTACAGGGTGGGCCATTTATATGGATACACCTGATCTATGTATTCTCCCCATATACAACATCATACCATCAATGTTTTTGTTCCAACAGTCTTGGAGTGATCTATCCAATGTGGGTTAGTGTCAGACCAATAGTGATGGTTTTGTTTGTTAATTTCACCATTTACATAAACTTATGTAACCATATAAATAGCCAAATTAAGGTGTATCCATATGAATGGCCCACCCTGTACTGAGGCCTCCTACTCCCCAATAGCCACCCTATTCTTCTCCAGATTTATTTTCTTTAACAGTTAGTGTGCAAAACCTGCACAGTGAATGTGAAAAACCAAATACGCCCAACTGCCACCGCCATAACAATTCACATGCACAACTCTTCTTCACCATGAAAAACATTTGTCGACCGCCATCTGTAAGAAAACAGAAGAGAGACAACACAGAAAAAGAGAAAACAACATACATGCATTTACACATACAATGGAAGATATAAAATATTACACATTTGCAAAACTAAAGGATACTACAGGGTGGGCCATTTATATGGATACACCTGATCTATGTATAAACCCCATATACAACATCATACCATCAATTTTTTTGTTCCAACAGTCTTGGAGTGATCTATCCAATGTGGGTTAGTGTCAGACCAATAGTGGTGGTTTTGTTTGTTAATTTCACCATTCACATAAAATTATGTAACCATATAAATAGCCAAATTAAGGTGTATCCATATGAATGGCCCACCCTGTACTGTGGCCTCCTCCTCCCCAATAGCCACCCTATTTCTCTCCAGATTTATTTTCTTTAACAGTTATGGTGGCCACTAATGATCCAATCTTTTTCATCCAATCTTACCAAATCTATGTAGTATAAGAGTAAATTGAGTGAATATAATGAATGGATAATATATGCAGTTCCCTTATATAACATAGAAATGGTCTGATTGGATGAAAAAGATTGGATCATTAGTGGCCACCCTTAGTGTGCAAAATCTGCACAGTGAATGTGAAGAAACAAATACGCCCAACTGCCACCGCCATAACAATTCACAGGCACAACTCTTCTTCACCATGAAAAACACTTGTCGACCGCTATCTGTAAGAAAACAGAAGAGTGAAAACACAAAAAAGAGATCCCAATTTACATGCATTACCACATAAAATAACAGATATAAAATACTACCCATGAAATGCACACAAAGTGACCTGTAAAAAAAAGATTGTTTATATATGCATCTATATCATACTGAAAAAGAGAAAAAAAGTCAGACAAAAAGAGTAAGAAAGTTGCAAGGAGAAAGAACAAATACATGTTATAACAAACCCAATGCCAAACTCCTCTTCAACATAAAAAATACTTGCCGACCGGCCGCCATCTGTAAGAAAACAGAAGAGAGACAACACAGAAAAAGAGAAAACAACATACATGCATTTACACATACAATGGAAGATATAAAATATTACACATTGCAAAACTAAAGGATACTACAGGGTGGGCCATTTATATGGATACACCTGATCTATGTATACTCCCCATATACAACATCATACCATCAATTTTTTTTGTTCCAACAGTCTTGGAGTGATCTATCCAATGTGGGTTAGTGCCAGACCAATAGTGGTGGTTTTGTTTGTTAATTTCACCATTTACATAAACTTATGAAACCATATAAATAGCCAAATTAAGGTGTATCCATATGAATGGCCCACCCTGTACTGTGGCCTCGTCCTCCCCAATAGCCACCCCATTCGTCTCCAGATTTATTTTCTTTAACAGTTAGTGTGCAAAACCTGCACAGTGAATGTGAAAAACCAAATACGCCCAACTGCCACCGCCATAACAATTCACATGCACAACTCTTCTTCACCATGAAAAACATTTGTCGACCGCCATCTGTAAGAAAACAGAAGAGAGACAACACAGAAAAAGAGAAAACAACATACATGCATTTACACATACAATGGAAGATATAAAATATTACACATTTGCAAAACTAAAGGATACTACAGGGTGGGCCATGTATATGGATACACCTGATCTATGTATACACCCCATATACAACATCATACCATCAATTTTTTTGTTCCAACAGTCTTGGAGGGATCTATCCAATGTGGGTTAGTGTTAGACCAATAGTGGTGGTTTTGTTTGTTAATTTCACCATTCACATAAAATTATGTAACCATATAAATAGCCAAATTAAGGTGTATCCATATGAATGGCCCACCCTGTACTGTGGCCTCCTCCTCCCCAATAGCCACCCTATTCCTCTCCAGATTATTTTCTTTAACAGTTAGTGTGCAAAATCTGCACAGTGAATGTGAAGAAACAAATACGCCCAACTGCCACCGCCATAACAATTCACATGCACAACTCTTCTTCACCATGAAAAACACTTGTCGACCGCTATCTGTAAGAAAACAGAAGAGTGACAACACAAAAAAAGAGACCCCAATTTACATGCATTACCACATACAATAACAGATATAAAATACTACCCATGAAATGCACACAAAGTGACCTGTAAAAAAAAGATTGTTTATATATGCATACATATCATACTGAAAAAGAGAAAAAAAGTCAGACAAAAAGAGTAAGAAAGTTGCAAGGAGAAAGAACAAATACATGTTATAACAAACCCAATGCCAAACTCCTCTTCAACATGAAAAATACTTGCCGACCGGCCGCCATCTGTAAGAAAACAGAAGAGAGACAACACAGAAAAAGAGAAAACAACATACATGCATTTACACATACAATGGAAGATATAAAATATTACACATTGCAAAACTAAAGGATACTACAGGGTGGGCCATTTATATGGATACACCTGATCTATGTATACTCCCCATATACAACATCATACCATCAATGTTTTTGTTCCAACAGTCTTGGAGTGATCTATCCAATGTGGGTTAGTGTCAGACCAATAGTGGTGGTTTTGTTTGTTAATTTCACCATTCACATAAAATTATGTAACCATATAAATAACCAAATTAAGGTGTATTCATATGAATGGCCCACCCTGTACTGTGGCCTCCTCCTCCCCAATAGCCACCCTATTTCTCTCCAGATTTATTTTTTTTAACAGTTAGTGTGCAAAATCTGCACAGTGAATGTGAAGAAACAAATACGCCCAACTGCCACCGCCATAACAATTCACAGGCACAACTCTTCTTCACCATGAAAAACACTTGTCGACCGCTATCTGTAAGAAAACAGAAGAGTGACAACACAAAAAAAGAGATACCAATTTACATGCATTACCACATTCAATAACAGATTAGTGTGCAAAATCTGCACAGTGAATGTGAAGAAACAAATACGCCCAACTGCCACCGCCATAACAATTCACAGGCACAACTCTTCTTCACCATGAAAAACACTTGTCGACCGCTATCTGTAAGAAAACAGAAGAGTGACAACACAAAAAAAGAGATACCAATTTACATGCATTACCACATTCAATAACAGATATAAAATACTACCCATGAAATACACACAAAGTGACCTGTTAAAAAAGATTGTTTATATATGTATACATATCATACTGAAAAAGAGAAAAAAGGTCAGACAAAAAGAGTAAGAAAGTTGCAAGGAGAAAGAACAAATACATGTTATAACAAACCCAATGCCAAACTCCTCTTCAACATGAAAAATACTTGCCGACCGGCCGCCATCTGTAAGAAAACAGAAGAAAGACAACACAGAAAAAGAGAAAACAACATACATGCATTTACACATACAATGGAAGATATAAAATATTACACATTGCAAAACTAAAGGATACTACAGGGTGGGCCATTTATATGGATACACCTGATCTATGTATACTCCCCATATACAACATCATACCATCAATTTTTTTGTTCCAACAGTCTTGGAGTGATCTATCCAATGTGGGTTAGTGTCAGACCAATAGTGGTGGTTTTGTTTGTTAATTTCACCATTTACATAAACTTATGAAACCATATAAATAGCCAAATTAAGGTGTATCCATATGAATGGCCCACCCTGTACTGTGGCATCCTCCTCCCCAATAGCCACCCTATTCTTCTCCAGATATCTTTTCTTTAAGAGTTAGTGTGCAAAACCTGCACAGTGAATGTGAAAAACCAAATACGCCCAACTGCCACCGCCATAACAATTCACATGCACAACTCTTCTTCACCATGAAAAACATTTGTCGACCGCCATCTGTAAGAAAACAGAAGAGAGACAACACAGAAAAAGAGAAAACAACATACATGCATTTACACATACAATGGAAGATATAAAATATTACACATTTGCAAAACTAAAGGATACTACAGGGTGGGCCATTTATATGGATACACCTGATCTATGTATACACCCCATATACAACATCATACCATCAATTTTTTTGTTCCAACAGTCTTGGAGGGATCTATTTAATGTGGGTTAGTGTCAGACCAATAGTGGTGGTTTTGTTTGTTAATTTCACCATTCACATAAAATTATGTAACCATATAATTAGCCAAATTAAGGTGTATCCATATGAATGGCCCACCCTGTACTGTGGCCTCCTCCTCCCCAATAGCCACCCTATTCCTCTCCAGATTATTTTCTTTAACAGTTAGTGTGCAAAATCTGCACAGTGAATGTGAAGAAACAAATACGCCCAACTGCCACCGCCATAACAATTCACATGCACGACTCTTCTTCACCATGAAAAACACTTGTCGACCGCTATCTGTAAGAAAACAGAAGAGTGACAACACAAAAAAAGAGATCCCAATTTACATGCATTACCACATACAATAACAGATATAAAATACTACCCATGAAATGCACACAAAGTGACCTGTAAAAAAAAGATTGTTTATATATGCATACATATCATACTGAAAAAGAGAAAAAAAGTCAGACAAAAAGAGTAAGAAAGTTGCAAGGAGAAAGAACAAATACATGTTATAACAAACCCAATGCCAAACTCCTCTTCAACATGAAAAATACTTGCCGACCGGCCGCCATCTGTAAGAAAACAGAAGAGAGACAACACAGAAAAAGAGAAAACAACATACATGCATTTACACATACAATGGAAGATATAAAATATTACACATTGCAAAACTAAAGGATACTACAGGGTGGGCCATTTATATGGATACACCTGATCTATGTATACACCCCATATACAACATCATACCATCAATTTTTTTGTTCCAACAGTCTTGGAGGGATCTATCCAATGTGGGTTTGTGTCAGACCAATAGTGGTGGTTTTGTTTGTTAATTTCACCATTCACATAAAATTATGTAACCATATAAATAGCCAAATTAAGGTGTATCCATATGAATGGCCCACCCTGTACTGTGGCCTCCTCCTCCCCAATAGCCACCCTATTCCTCTCCAGATTTATTTTCTTTAACAGTTAGTGTGCAAAATCTGCACAGTGAATGTGAAGAAACAAATACGCCCAACTGCCACCGCCATAACAATTCACATGCACAATTCTTCTTCACCATGAAAAACACTTGTCGACCGCTATCTGTAAGAAATCAGAAGAGTGACAACACAAAAAAAGAGATACCAATTTACATGCATTACCACATTCAATAACAGATATAAAATACTACCCATGAAATGCACACAAAGTGACCTGTAAAAAAAGATTGTTTATATATGCATACATATCATACTGAAAAAGAGAAAAAAAGTCAGACAAAAAGAGTAAGAAAGTTGCAAGGAGAAAGAACAAATACATGTTATAACAAACCCAATGCCAAACTCCTCTTCAACATGAAAAATACTTGTCGACCGGCCGCCATCTGTAAGAAAACAGAAGAGAGACAACACAGAAAAAGAGAAAACAGCATACATGCATTTACACATACAATGGAAGATATAAAATATTACACATTGCAAGACTAAAGGATACTACAGGGTGGGCCATTTATATGGATACACCTGATCTATGTATACACCCCATATACAACATCATACCATCAATTTTTTTGTTCCAACAGTCTTGGAGTGATCTATCCAATGTGGGTTAGTGTCAGACCAATAGTGGTGGTTTTGTTTGTTAATTTAACCATTCACATAAACTTATGTAACCATATAAATAGCCAAATTAAGGTGTATCCATATGAATGGCCCACCCTGTACTGTGGCCTCCTCCTCCCCAATAGCCACCCTATTCCTCTCCAGATTTATTTTCTTTAACAGTTAGTGTGCAAAACCTGCACAGTGAATGTGAAAAACCAAATACGCCCAACTGCCACCGCCATAACAATTCACATGCACAACTCTTCTTCACCATGAAAAACATTTGTCGACCGCCATCTGTAAGAAAACAGAAATGAGACAACACAGAAAAAGAGAAAACAACATACATGCATTTACGCACACAATGAAAGATATAAAATATTACACATTTGTAAAACTAAAGGATACTACAGGGTGGGCCATTTATATGGATACACCTGATCTATGTATACACCCCATATACAACATCATACCATCAATTTTTTTGTTCCAACAGTCTTGGAGGGATCTATCCAATGTGGGTTAGTGTCAGACCAATAGTGGTGGTTTTGTTTGTTAATTTCACCATTCACATAAAATTATGTAACCATATAAATAGCCAAATTAAGGTGTATCCATATGAATGTCCCACCCTGTACTGTGGCCTCCTCCTCCCCAATACCCACCCTATTCCTCTCTAGATTTATTTTCTTTAACAGTTAGTGTGCAAAATCTGCACAGTGAATGTGAAGAAACAAATACGCCCAACTGCCACCGCCATAACAATTCACATGCACAACTCTTCTTCACCACGAAAAACACTTGTCGACCGCTATCTGTAAGAAAACAGAAGAGGGACAACACAAAAAAAAGAGATACCAATTTACATGCATTACCACATACAATAACAGATATAAAATACTACCCATGAAATGCACACAAAGTGACCTGTAAAAAAAGATTGTTTATATATGCATACATATCATACTGAAAAAGAGAAAAAAAGTCAGACAAAAAGAGTAAGAAAGTTGCAAGGAGAAAGAACAAATACATGTTATAACAAACCCAATGCCAAACTCCTCTTCAACATGAAAAATACTTGCCGACCGGCCGCCATCTGTTAGAAAACAGAAGAGAGACAACACAGAAAAAGAGAAAACAACATACATGCATTTACACATACAATGGAAGATATAAAATATTACACATTGCAAAACTAAAGGATACTACAGGGTGGGCCATTTATATGGATACACCTGATCTATGTATACTCCCATATACAACATCATACCATCAATTTTTTTGTTCCAACAGTCTTGGAGTGATCTATCCAATGTGGGTTAGTGTCAGACCAATAGTGGTGGTTTTGTTTGTTAATTTCACCATTTACATAAACTTATGTAACCATATAAATAGCCAAATTAAGGTGTATCCATATGAATGGCCCACCCTGTACTGTGGCCTCCTCCTCCCCAATAGCCACCCTATTCTTCTCCAGATTTATTTTCTTTAACAGTTAGTGTGCAAAACCTGCACAGTGAATGTGAAAAACCAAATACGCCCAACTGCCACTGCCATAACAATTCACATGCACAACTCTTCTTCACCATGAAAAACATTTGTCGACCGCCATCTGTAAGAAAACAGAAGAGAGACAACACAGAAAAAGAGAAAACAACATACATGCATTTACACATACAATGGAAGATATAAAATATTACACATTTGCAAAACTAAAGGATACTACAGGGTGGGCCATTTATATGGAAACACCTGATCTATGTATACACCCCATATACAACATCATACCATCAATTTTTTTCTTCCAACAGTCTTGGAGGGATCTATCCAATGTGGGTTAGTGTCAGACCAATAGTGGTGGTTTTGTTTGTTAATTTCACCATTCACATAAAATTATGTAACCATATAAATAGCCAAATTAAGGTGTATCCATATGAGTGGCCCACCCTGTACTGTGGCCTCCTCCTCCCCAATAGCCACCCTATTCCTCTCCAGATTTATTTTCTTTAACAGTTAGTGTGCAAAATCTGCACAGTGAATGTGAAGAAACAAATACGCCCAACTGCCACCGCCATAACAATTCACAGGCACAACTCTTCTTCACCATGAAAAACACTTGTCGACCGCTATCTGTAAGAAAACAGAAGAGTGACAACACAAAAAAAGAGATACCAATTTACATGCATTACCACATTCAATAACAGATATAAAATACTACCCATGAAATGCACACAAAAGTGACCTGTTAAAAAAGAATGTTTATATATGTATACATATCATACTGAAAAAGAGAAAAAAAGTCAGACAAAAAGAGTAAGAAAGTTGCAAGGAGAAAGAACAAATACATGTTATAACAAACCCAATGCCAAACTCCTCTTCAACATGAAAAATACTTGCCGACCGGCCGCCATCTGTAAGAAAACAGAAGAGAGACAACACAGAAAAAGAGAAAACAACATACTTGCATTTACACATACAATGGAAGATATAAAATATTACACATTGCAAGACTAAAGGATACTACAGGGTGGGCCATTTATATGGATACACCTGATCTATGTATACACCCCATATACAACATCATACCATCAATTTTTTTGTTCCAACAGTCTTGGAGGGATCTATCCAATGTGGGTTAGTGTCAGACCAATAGTGGTGGTTTTGTTTGTTAATTTCACCATTTGCATAAACTTATGTAACCATATAAATAGCCAAATTAAGGTGTATCCATATAAATGGCCCACACTGTACTGTGGCCTCCTCCTCCCCAATAGCCACCCTATTCTTCTCCAGATTTCTTTTCTTTAACAGTTAGTGTGCAAAACCTGCACAGTGAATGTGAAAAACCAAATACGCCCAACTGCCACCGCCATAACAATTCACATGCACAACTCTTCTTCACCATGAAAAACATTTGTCGACCGCCATCTGTAAGAAAACAGAAGAGAGACAACACAGAAAAAGAGAAAACAACATACATGCATTTACACATACAATGGAAGATATAAAATATTACACATTTGCAAAACTAAAGGATACTACAGGGTGGGCCATTTATATGGATACACCTGATCTATGTATACACCCCATATACAACATCATACCATCAATTTTTTTGTTCCAACAGTCTTGGAGGGATCTATCTAATGTGGGTTAGTGTCAGACCAATAGTGGTGGTTTTGTTTGTTAATTTCACCATTCACATAAAATTATGTAACCATATAAATAGCCAAATTAAGGAGTATCCATATGAATGGCCCACCCTGTACTGTGGCCTCCTCCTCCCCAATAGCCACCCTATTACTCTCCAGATTTATTTTCTTTAACCGTTAGTGTGCAAAATCTGCACAGTGAATGTGAAGAAACAAATACGCCCAACTGCCACCGCCATAACAATTCACATGCACAACTCTTCTTCACCATGAAAAACACTTGTCGACCGCTATCTGTAAGAAAACAGAAGAGTGACAACACAAAAAAAGAGATACCAATTTACATGCATTACCACATTCAATAACAGATATAAAATACTACCCATGAAATGCACACAAAGTGACCTGTAAAAAAAGATTGTTTATATATGCATACATATCATACTGAAAAAGAGAAAAAAAGTCAGACAAAAAGAGTAAGAAAGTTGCAAGGAGAAAGAACAAATACATGTTATAACAAACCCAATGCCAAACTCCTCTTCAACATGAAAAATACTTGCCGACCGGCCGCCATCTGTAAGAAAACAGAAGAGAGACAACACAGAAAAAGAGAAAACAACATAAAAGCATTTACACATACAATGGAAGATATAAAATATTAGACATTGCAAGACTAAAGGAAACTACAGGGTGGGCCATTTATATGGATACACCTGATCTATGTATACTCCCCATATACAACATCATACCATCAATTTTTTTGTTCTAACAGTCTTGGAGTGATCTATCCAATGTGGGTTAGTGTCAGACCAATAGTGGTGGTTTTGTTTGTTAATTTCACCATTTACATAAACTTATGTAACCATATAAATAGCCAAATTAAGGTGTATCCATATGAATGGCCCACCCTGTACTGTGGCCTCCTCCTCCCCAATAGCCACCCTATTCCTCTCCAGATTATTTTCTTTAACAGTTAGTGTGCAAAATCTGCACAGTGAATGTGAAGAAACAAATACGCCCAACTGCCACCGCCATAACAATTCACATGCACGACTCTTCTTCACCATGAAAAACACTTGTCGACCGCTATCTGTAAGAAAACAGAAGAGTGACAACACAAAAAAAGAGATCCCAATTTACATGCATTACCACATACAATAACAGATATAAAATACTACCCATGAAATGCACACAAAGTGACCTGTAAAAAAAGATTGTTTATATATGCATACATATCATACTGAAAAAGAGAAAAAAAGTCAGACAAAAAGAGTAAGAAAGTTGCAAGGAGAAAGAACAAATACATGTTATAACAAACCCAATGCCAAACTCCTCTTCAACATGAAAAATACTTGCCGACCGGCCGCCATCTGTAAGAAAACAGAAGAGAGACAACACAGAAAAAGAGAAAACAACATACATGCATTTACACATACAATGGAAGATATAAAATATTACACATTGCAAAACTAAAGGATACTACAGGGTGGGCCATTTATATGGATACACCTGATCTATGTATACACCCCATATACAACATCATACCATCAATTTTTTTGTCCCAACAGTCTTGGAGGGATCTATCCAATGTGGGTTTGTGTCAGACCAATAGTGGTGGTTTTGTTTGTTAATTTCACCATTCACATAAAATTATGTAACCATATAAATAGCCAAATTAAGGTGTATCCATATGAATGGCCCACCCTGTACTGTGGCCTCCTCCTCCCCAATAGCCACCCTATTCCTCTCCAGATTTATTTTCTTTAACAGTTAGTGTGCAAAATCTGCACAGTGAATGTGAAGAAACAAATACGCCCAACTGCCACCGCCATAACAATTCACATGCACAATTCTTCTTCACCATGAAAAACACTTGTCGACCGCTATCTGTAAGAAAACAGAAGAGTGACAACACAAAAAAAGAGATACCAATTTACATGCATTACCACATTCAATAACAGATATAAAATACTACCCATGAAATGCACACAAAGTGACCTGTAAAAAAAGATTGTTTATATATGCATACATATCATACTGAAAAAGAGAAAAAAAGTCAGACAAAAAGAGTAAGAAAGTTGCAAGGAGAAAGAACAAATACATGTTATAACAAACCCAATGCCAAACTCCTCTTCAACATGAAAAATACTTGTCGACCGGCCGCCATCTGTAAGAAAACAGAAGAGAGACAACACAGAAAAAGAGAAAACAGCATACATGCATTTACACATACAATGGAAGATATAAAATATTACACATTGCAAGACTAAAGGATACTACAGGGTGGGCCATTTATATGGATACACCTGATCTATGTATACACCCCATATACAACATCATACCATCAATTTTTTTGTTCCAACAGTCTTGGAGTGATCTATCCAATGTGGGTTAGTGTCAGACCAATAGTGGTGGTTTTGTTTGTTAATTTAACCATTCACATAAACTTATGTAACCATATAAATAGCCAAATTAAGGTGTATCCATATGAATGGCCCACCCTGTACTGTGGCCTCCTCCTCCCCAATAGCCACCCTATTCCTCTCCAGATTTATTTTCTTTAACAGTTAGTGTGCAAAACCTGCACAGTGAATGTGAAAAACCAAATACGCCCAACTGCCACCGCCATAACAATTCACATGCACAACTCTTCTTCACCATGAAAAACATTTGTCGACCGCCATCTGTAAGAAAACAGAAATGAGACAACACAGAAAAAGAGAAAACAACATACATGCATTTACGCACACAATGAAAGATATAAAATATTACACATTTGTAAAACTAAAGGATACTACAGGGTGGGCCATTTATATGGATACACCTGATCTATGTATACACCCCATATACAACATCATACCATCAATTTTTTTGTTCCAACAGTCTTGGAGGGATCTATCCAATGTGGGTTAGTGTCAGACCAATAGTGGTGGTTTTGTTTGTTAATTTCACCATTCACATAAAATTATGTAACCATATAAATAGCCAAATTAAGGTGTATCCATATGAATGTCCCACCCTGTACTGTGGCCTCCTCCTCCCCAATACCCACCCTATTCCTCTCTAGATTTATTTTCTTTAACAGTTAGTGTGCAAAATCTGCACAGTGAATGTGAAGAAACAAATACGCCCAACTGCCACCGCCATAACAATTCACATGCACAACTCTTCTTCACCACGAAAAACACTTGTCGACCGCTATCTGTAAGAAAACAGAAGAGGGACAACACAAAAAAAGAGATACCAATTTACATGCATTACCACATACAATAACAGATATAAAATACTACCCATGAAATGCACACAAAGTGACCTGTAAAAAAAGATTGTTTATATATGCATACATATCATACTGAAAAAGAGAAAAAAAGTCAGACAAAAAGAGTAAGAAAGTTGCAAGGAGAAAGAACAAATACATGTTATAACAAACCCAATGCCAAACTCCTCTTCAACATGAAAAATACTTGCCGACCGGCCGCCATCTGTTAGAAAACAGAAGAGAGACAACACAGAAAAAGAGAAAACAACATACATGCATTTACACATACAATGGAAGATATAAAATATTACACATTGCAAAACTAAAGGATACTACAGGGTGGGCCATTTATATGGATACACCTGATCTATGTATACTCCCATATACAACATCATACCATCAATTTTTTTGTTCCAACAGTCTTGGAGTGATCTATCCAATGTGGGTTAGTGTCAGACCAATAGTGGTGGTTTTGTTTGTTAATTTCACCATTTACATAAACTTATGTAACCATATAAATAGCCAAATTAAGGTGTATCCATATGAATGGCCCACCCTGTACTGTGGCCTCCTCCTCCCCAATAGCCACCCTATTCTTCTCCAGATTTATTTTCTTTAACAGTTAGTGTGCAAAACCTGCACAGTGAATGTGAAAAACCAAATACGCCCAACTGCCACTGCCATAACAATTCACATGCACAACTCTTCTTCACCATGAAAAACATTTGTCGACCGCCATCTGTAAGAAAACAGAAGAGAGACAACACAGAAAAAGAGAAAACAACATACATGCATTTACACATACAATGGAAGATATAAAATATTACACATTTGCAAAACTAAAGGATACTACAGGGTGGGCCATTTATATGGAAACACCTGATCTATGTATACACCCCATATACAACATCATACCATCAATTTTTTTCTTCCAACAGTCTTGGAGGGATCTATCCAATGTGGGTTAGTGTCAGACCAATAGTGGTGGTTTTGTTTGTTAATTTCACCATTCACATAAAATTATGTAACCATATAAATAGCCAAATTAAGGTGTATCCATATGAGTGGCCCACCCTGTACTGTGGCCTCCTCCTCCCCAATAGCCACCCTATTCCTCTCCAGATTTATTTTCTTTAACAGTTAGTGTGCAAAATCTGCACAGTGAATGTGAAGAAACAAATACGCCCAACTGCCACCGCCATAACAATTCACAGGCACAACTCTTCTTCACCATGAAAAACACTTGTCGACCGCTATCTGTAAGAAAACAGAAGAGTGACAACACAAAAAAAGAGATACCAATTTACATGCATTACCACATTCAATAACAGATATAAAATACTACCCATGAAATGCACACAAAAGTGACCTGTTAAAAAAGAATGTTTATATATGTATACATATCATACTGAAAAAGAGAAAAAAAGTCAGACAAAAAGAGTAAGAAAGTTGCAAGGAGAAAGAACAAATACATGTTATAACAAACCCAATGCCAAACTCCTCTTCAACATGAAAAATACTTGCCGACCGGCCGCCATCTGTAAGAAAACAGAAGAGAGACAACACAGAAAAAGAGAAAACAACATACATGCATTTACACATACAATGGAAGATATAAAATATTACACATTGCAAGACTAAAGGATACTACAGGGTGGGCCATTTATATGGATACACCTGATCTATGTATACACCCCATATACAACATCATACCATCAATTTTTTTGTTCCAACAGTCTTGGAGGGATCTATCCAATGTGGGTTAGTGTCAGACCAATAGTGGTGGTTTTGTTTGTTAATTTCACCATTTGCATAAACTTATGTAACCATATAAATAGCCAAATTAAGGTGTATCCATATAAATGGCCCACACTGTACTGTGGCCTCCTCCTCCCCAATAGCCACCCTATTCTTCTCCAGATTTCTTTTCTTTAACAGTTAGTGTGCAAAACCTGCACAGTGAATGTGAAAAACCAAATACGCCCAACTGCCACCGCCATAACAATTCACATGCACAACTCTTCTTCACCATGAAAAACATTTGTCGACCGCCATCTGTAAGAAAACAGAAGAGAGACAACACAGAAAAAGAGAAAACAACATACATGCATTTACACATACAATGGAAGATATAAAATATTACACATTTGCAAAACTAAAGGATACTACAGGGTGGGCCATTTATATGGATACACCTGATCTATGTATACACCCCATATACAACATCATACCATCAATTTTTTTGTTCCAACAGTCTTGGAGGGATCTATCTAATGTGGGTTAGTGTCAGACCAATAGTGGTGGTTTTGTTTGTTAATTTCACCATTCACATAAAATTATGTAACCATATAAATAGCCAAATTAAGGAGTATCCATATGAATGGCCCACCCTGTACTGTGGCCTCCTCCTCCCCAATAGCCACCCTATTACTCTCCAGATTTATTTTCTTTAACCGTTAGTGTGCAAAATCTGCACAGTGAATGTGAAGAAACAAATACGCCCAACTGCCACCGCCATAACAATTCACATGCACAACTCTTCTTCACCATGAAAAACACTTGTCGACCGCTATCTGTAAGAAAACAGAAGAGTGACAACACAAAAAAAGAGATACCAATTTACATGCATTACCACATTCAATAACAGATATAAAATACTACCCATGAAATGCACACAAAGTGACCTGTAAAAAAAGATTGTTTATATATGCATACATATCATACTGAAAAAGAGAAAAAAAGTCAGACAAAAAGAGTAAGAAAGTTGCAAGGAGAAAGAACAAATACATGTTATAACAAACCCAATGCCAAACTCCTCTTCAACATGAAAAATACTTGCCGACCGGCCGCCATCTGTAAGAAAACAGAAGAGAGACAACACAGAAAAAGAGAAAACAACATAAAAGCATTTACACATACAATGGAAGATATAAAATATTACACATTGCAAAACTAAAGGAAACTACAGGGTGGGCCATTTATATGGATACACCTGATCTATGTATACTCCCCATATACAACATCATACCATCAATTTTTTTGTTCCAACAGTCTTGGAGTGATCTATCCAATGTGGGTTAGTGTCAGACCAATAGTGGTGGTTTTGTTTGTTAATTTCACCATTTACATAAACTTATGTAACCATATAAATAGCCAAATTAAGGTGTATCCATATGAATGGCCCACCCTGTACTGTGGCCTCCTCCCCCCCAATAGCCACCCTATTCTTCTCCAGATTTCTTTTCTTTAACAGTTAGTGTGCAAAACCTGCACAGTGAATGTGAAAAACCAAATACGCCCAACTGCCACCGCCATAACAATTCACATGCACAACTCTTCTTCACCATGAAAAACATTTGTCGACCGCCATCTGTAAGAAAACAGAAGAGAGACAACACAGAAAAAGAGAAAACAACATACATGCATTTACACATACAATGGAAGATATAAAATATTACACATTTGCAAAACTAAAGGATACTACAGGGTGGGCCATTTATATGGATACACCTGATCTATGTATACACCCCATATACAACATCATACCATCAATTTTTTTGTTCCAACAGTCTTGGAGGGATTTATCTAATGTGGGTTAGTGTCAGACCAATAGTGGTGGTTTTGTTTGTTAATTTCACCATTCACATAAAATTATGTAACCATATAAATAGCCAAATTAAGGTGTATCCATATGAATGGCCCACCCTGTACTGTGGCCTCCTCCTCCCCAATAGCCACCCTATTCCTCTCCAGATTTATTTTCTTTAACAGTTAGTGTGCAAAATCTGCACAGTGAATGTGAAGAAACAAATACGCCCAACTGCCACCGCCATAACAATTCACATGCACAACTCTTCTTCACCATGAAAAACACTTGTCGACCGCTATCTGTAAGAAAACAGAAGAGTGACAACACAAAAAAAGAGATACCAATTTACATGCATTACCACATTCAATAACAGATATAAAATACTACCCATGAAATGCACACAAAGTGACCTGTAAAAAAGGATTGTTTATATATGTATACATATCATACTGAAAAAGAGAAAAAAAGTCAGACAAAAAGAGTAAGAAAGTTGAAAGGGGAAAGAACAAATACATGTTATAACAAACCCAATGCCAAACTCCTCTTCAACATGAAAAATACTTGTCGACCGGCCGCCATCTGTAAGAAAACAGAAGAGAGACAACACAGAAAAAGAGAAAACAACATACATGCATTTACGCACACAATGAAAGATATAAAATATTACACATTTGTAAAACTAAAGGATACTACAGGGTGGGCCATTTATATGGATACACCTGATCTATGTATACACCCCATATACAACATCATACCATCAATTTTTTTGTTCCAACAGTCTTGGAGGGATCTATCCAATGTGGGTTAGTGTCAGACCAATAGTGGTGGTTTTGTTTGTTAATTTCACCATTCACATAAAATTATGTAACCATATAAATAGCCAAATTAAGGTGTATTCATATGAATGGCCCACCCTGTACTGTGGCCTCCTCCTCCCCAATAGCCACCCTATTCCTCTCCAGATTTATTTTCTTTAACAGTTAGTGTGCAAAATCTGCACAGTGAATGTGAAGAAACAAATACGCCCAACTGCCACCGCCATAACAATTCAAATGCACAACTCTTCTTCACCATGAAAAACACTTGTCGACCGCTATCTGTAAGAAAACAGAAGAGTGACAACACAAAAAAAGAGATACCAATTTACATGCATTACCACATTCAATAACAGATATAAAATACTACCCATGAAATGCACACAAAGTGACCTGTAAAAAAAGATTGTTTATATATGCATACATATCATACTGAAAAAGAGAAAAAAAGTCAGACAAAAAGAGTAAGAAAGTTGCAAGGAGAAAGAACAAATACATGTTATAACAAACCCAATGCCAAACTCCTCTTCAACATGAAAAATACTTGCCGACCGGCCGCCATCTGTAAGAAAACAGAAGAGAGACAACACAGAAAAAGAGAAAACAACATACATGCATTTACACATACAATGGAAGATATAAAATATTACACATTGCAAAACTAAAGGATACTACAGGGTGGGCCATTTATATGGATACACCTGATCTATGTATACTCCCCATATACAACATCATACCATCAATTTTTTTGTTCCAACAGTCTTGGAGTGATCTATCCAATGTGGGTTAGTGTCAGACCAATAGTGGTGGTTTTGTTTGTTAATTTCACCATTTAAATAAACTTATGTAACCATATAAATAGCCAAATTAAGGTGTATCCATATGAATGGCCCACCCTGTACTGTGGCCTCCTCCTCCCCAATAGCCACCCTATTCTTCTCCAGATTTCTTTTCCTTAACAGTTAGTGTGCAAAACCTGCACAGTGAATGTGAAAAACCAAATACGCCCAACTGCCACCGCCATAACAATTCACATGCACAACTCTTCTTTACCATGAAAAACATTTGTCGACCGCCATCTGTAAGAAAACAGAAGAGAGACAACACAGAAAAAGAGAAAACAACATACATGCATTTACACATACAATGGAAGATATAAAATATTACACATTTGCAAAACTAAAGGATACTACAGGGTGGGCCATTTATATGGATACACCTGATCTATGTATACACCCCATATACAACATCATACCATCAATTTTTTTGTTCCAACAGTCTTGGAGGGATCTATCTAATGTGGGTTAGTGTCAGACCAATAGTGGTGGTTTTGTTTGTTAATTTCACCATTCACATAAAATTATGTAACCATATAAATAGCCAAATTAAGGTGTATCCATATGAATGGCCCACCCTGTACTGTGGCCTCCTCCTCCCCAATAGCCACCCTATTCCTCTCCAGATTTATTTTCTTTAACAGTTAGTGTGCAAAATCTGCACAGTGAATGTGAAGAAACAAATACGCCCAACTGCCACCGCCATAACAATTCACATGCACAACTCTTCTTCACCATGAAAAACACTTGTCGACCGCTATCTGTAAGAAAACAGAAGAGTGACAACACAAAAAAAGAGATACTAATTTACATGCATTACCACATTCAATAACAGATATAAAATACTACCCATGAAATGCACACAAAGTGACCTGTAAAAAAAGATTGTTTATATATGTATACATATCATACTGAAAAAGAGAAAAAAAGTCAGACAAAAAGAGTAAGAAAGTTGCAAGGAGAAAGAACAAATACATGTTATAACAAACCCAATGCCAAACTCCTCTTCAACATGAAAAATACTTGCCGACCGGCCGCCATCTGTAAGAAAACAGAAGAGAGACAACACAGAAAAAGAGAAAACAACATACATGCATTTACACATACAATGGAAGATATAAAATATTACACATTGCAAAACTAAAGGATACTACAGGGTGGGCCATTTATATGGATACACCTGATCTATGTATACTCCCCATATACAACATCATACCATCAATTTTTTTGTTCCAACAGTCTTGGAGTGATCTATCCAATGTGGGTTAGTGTCAGACCAATAGTGGTGGTTTTGTTTGTTAATTTCACCATTTACATAAACTTATGTAACCATATAAATAGCCAAATTAAGGTGTATCCATATGAATGGCCCACCCTGTACTGTGGCCTCCTCCTCCCCAATAGCCACCCTATTCTTCTCCAGATTTCTTTTCTTTAACAGTTAGTGTGCAAAACCTGCACAGTGAATGTGAAAAACCAAATATGCCCAACTGCCACCGCCATAACAATTCACATGCACAACTCTTCTTCACCATGAAAAACATTTGTCGACCGCCATCTGTAAGAAAACAGAAGAGAGACAACACAGAAAAAGAGAAAACAACATACATGCATTTACACATACAATGGAAGATATAAAATATTACACATTTGCAAAACTAAAGGATACTGTCAGGCATGGACTCACCCCCTCGGCGGCTGGCAGTGTGGACGCCGCTCTCGGGTCTGATGTCGCCGGAACCCCGAACTTCCGGTCCGCGTCAGCGGTCAGCGCCGGCGGCCGTTCCAGCCGCATGTCATCATTGCAGGGCAGGGCAACGCGCTCACGCACGGAGCGTCAGGCCCTTTATGCCCTGAGGAAGAGGTTGTCTTGATTCACCCTGCTGAGTCACTCTCCACCCCTTGCTGACGTCATCCGGGGGGTGGGGGTTCCTGGCCTGACAGTCTGCATTTAAGCAGCAGACTGCCAGTTCTCCTTGTCCGCTGTAGCGATCACACTCTGTGTTAGCTCTCGGATCCACAGTATACTTATATATTGGTCACGCCAATATATAAGTACTGGAAGAAACATACCATTGTATTTACCTGTGCCTTTGATCTTTTGCCTGTTTTTGACTCTGCATTTCTCTGATCCTTTTGTACCGTTGCCTATCTGATTTCCCGTTGCCAACCTTGCTGTGCCCTCGTTGGATCTCTTGCCTACCGTCTCTGTACCTCATATCTCTGATCTCTGTTGCCGAACATCAGCTAGCCCTTAGACTCTGCATCTGCCTCCTGATTCTGTACCTCGATTTATCTGATATCCTGTTGCCTAACTCTGCCTGTCGACCATCCCCGCCAGCGGGCCCTTGCCGTTGGACGGAAGTCTGAACTCTGTGGGCCCTCGCCACAGAGCAATAAGCTATTTACAGTTTGCACCAATCATTACACTCTAGTAGGGTGGACAGAGGTTAGTAGTATATCGGATTATCGGTGAGACTGCAGATCACTTATAATCAGGTATATCTGTATTTCTGGTGATACTGCAGATCTCCGGAAATCAGACACTCTGTCCTCAATAGTATCACGGAACGTGACAGTATAGCGGACCAGATAACATGGAAGCCCTGGTCCAGCAGGTTCATACTCTGACAACAGTCGTTGCTTAATTGAGTCAGACCATTAAAGACCAACAGGTCCAGCTCAATCGACTAACAGAGATTGTGCAAAATTTGCAGGCGCCAGGTGTTCCCGCTCCTATAGTACCTGTCGAACCTAAGATGCCGTTGCCCATACCGTTTTCAGGGGAACGTTCTGATTTTCGTAATTTTCGGGATCGCTGTCAGTCATATTTTCTGATGCGTCCCATTTCCTCCGGTTCTGAATTACAAAAAGTCACGCTTATTCAAGACCCTCCTACAGGGCAATTCGCAGACCTGGGCCTACAGCTTACCCGTAGAGCACGAGGCCCTTACCTCTGTTGAGAAGTTTTTTGAAGCCATGGCGGTGGTATATGACGATCCAGATATTTCCGCCACGGCTGAGATGAAATTGAAAAGACTCAAACAGGGTCAGAACTCTGTTGAGACTTATGCTGCGGAGTTCCGCAAATGGTCATTCTCCACCAGGTGGGAGGCACAGTCTCTTCTGGATAGGTTTCTGACTGGGTTAACTGACTCCGTATCTGAGTTAATGTTAAGTCACCCTGAACCCAGAACTCTGGATGAGGCTATAAGTCTTGCAATTAAGATAGATCGCAGGGTACGCTTTCACAAGTCGTCCAGACAGCGACCCATTATACGATTTCAACCTTCTATGAGTCTTCCTAGTTCTCCTTCCTCTGACGAGCCTATGCAACTGGGCCACTCCAAACTATCTGAGACAGAGAAGTTAAGAAGGAGGAAGGAGGGTCTATGTCTATATTGTGGGGAGAAAGGCCATATCGCGTCTGTTTGTACCAGGAAAGCGGAAAACTTCTCCGCCTAGGGTTAGTCGGAGGTACTACCCTGGGCGAGAATTCCGTACCTCCCAGAGATAAGGTCTTATTACCCATTTCCATTTCCTGGAATAAACAAGACAATTTACTGCAGGCTTTTATTGACACAGGCGCTGCAGCCAATTTTATGGATTCTGATCTGGCTCTCAAGATGGGCATACCAGTCCTTCCTTTAGAGAAGCATATCATAGTCACCGCCATTGATGATTCACCATTACAAGATAGTTTGCCTGTCTCTTTACAGAAAAAGAGAAAGCCATCTAGGGCACTACATCCAAGTAATAAACTCCACAATGTCTCCAAATCAAGTCATAAATCTTTATTTAAACAAGCCGGTTCACAAGAATAAAAACAATTAAAAAATCTCTGTAAAAAACTCCCTTAGGCTGCCAATGTAATGGATATATAATCCCACTATTGCATAAATAAATTGATATATATACACATCAATTAAATAAATACCATACAAGTATAAGCAGATGCTGTTTGTGCAAAATGTATAAAGTGCTTGAAGTGCAGAGGGAAAGTGCAAATGTTATAAGTCTGGATAATAAAACATGTAACAACAATAAATACAAATGTAAACAACAGTGTATGCAAGAAAGTGTCAGTGCATCAGAGGTGGACACATGTGTGCATGCCCACACCCATCAAACAAAGCAATGGGCGTGCACATACACACAGACCACCAAAACCAAAAAGATATAGTGCTATAAAAAACAAACAGAATCCCTATATTCCTATACAGTGCATTTCAGAGGCATACAAGTAGTGTGATCCAAAATGGACGGTGCTGTCCCTGGTGAAAAGCATCCGCTTACCAATTGATAGGTCGTGGGAAGCCCGGGGAGACGCCTTGCGCGTTCGCAGCTTCCTGCTGCTTCTGAGGAGGCCTCCTCAGAAGCAGCAGGAAGCTGCGAACGCGCAAGGCGTCTCCCCGGGCTTCCCACGACCTATCAATTGGTAAGCGGATGCTTTTCACCAGGGACAGCACCGTCCATTTTGGATCACACTACTTGTATGCCTCTGAAATGCACTGTATAGGAATATAGGGATTCTGTTTGTTTTTTATAGCACTATATCTTTTTGGTTTTGGTGGTCTGTGTGTATGCGCACGCCCATTGCTTTGTTTGATGGGTGTGGGCATGCACACATGTGTCCACCTCTGATGCACTGACACTTTCTTGCATACACTGTTGTTTACATTTGTATTTATTGTTGTTACATGTTTTATTATCCAGACTTATAACATTTGCACTTTCCCTCTGCACTTCAAGCACTTTATACATTTTGCACAAACAGCATCTGCTTATACTTGTATGGTATTTATTTAATTGATGTGTATATATATCAATTTATTTATGCAATAGTGGGATTATATATCCATTACATTGGCAGCCTAAGGGAGTTTTTTACAGAGATTTTTTAATTGTTTTTATTCTTGTGAACCGGCTTGTTTAAATAAAGATTTATGACTTGATTTGGAGACATTGTGGAGTTTATTACTTGGATGTAGTGCCCTAGATGGCTTTCTCTTTTTCTGTAAGGTGGTGTATATTTTGACTTGATTGCTACAGGGCTTTATTTGGAATGCACAGTAGTGCGAAGTATCTGATAGTGCTCATCTATGGTTGTATGAGTTTGCCTGTCTCTGTCACACCTGAGTTAACTTGTACTGTGGGGGTTCTACACTGTGAAAAGATACGATTCTATCTCAATAGAATGCCATCTTGCCCTATTATTTTGGGCTTGCCATGGCTACGTCTGCATTCCCCACAGATTGATTGGGCCTCTGGGCAGTTACTGTCCTGGTCACCCTACTGTCAGAAGCACTGTATATCCCAAATCTCGCTTCGTTCTACTCACTTAGTTCTTCAGGGTCTTCCTCAACATTATGTATCTTATGCCGATGTGTTTTGTCCACGGTCTGCTGATTCACTACCACCTCACAGACCGTATGACTGCCCGATTGAACTCAGACCTGGAACCATGCCTCCCAGGGGTCACCTTTATAACCTCACTGGTCCCGAGAAAGTGGCCATGAGAGAATACATCCGGGAGAACTTAGATAAGGGGTTCATTCGACCCTCTAGGTCACCCGCTGGGGCAGGGTTCTTCTTTGTGAAGAAAAAAGATGGTGGGCTGCGTCCTTGCATTGACTACAGAGCTCTCAACGCAATCACGATTAAAAATCGTTACCCACTACCCCTGATCGATGATCTCTTTACTCAGGTCACAGGTGCCCAGATATTTACTAAGTTGGATCTCAGGGGAGCCTACAATTTGGTCAGGATTAGACAGGGGGACGAATGGAAGACAGCGTTCAACACTCAGGACGGGCATTACGAATATACGGTCATGCCTTTTGGTCTGTGTAACGCCCCCGCTGTCTTCCAAGAGCTGGTTAATGACATTTTCAGGGACGTAGTGGGGAGATTTGTGGTTGTTTATTTGGATGACATCCTGATTTTTTCTCATGATATCAAAGAACATCGGTCGCAGGTTCAGTATGTGTTGCTCAAATTACGTGAGAATTCATTATATGCAAAATTAGAAAAATGTTTATTTGAGGTCACTGAAGTTCCATTTTTAGGTTATATAATTTCTAGTTCCGGATTATCAATGGATAACAGCAAGGTCACGGCTGTATTGAACTGGCCTCAACCGGTTGGGCTGAAGGCCTTACAACGATTTTTGGGTTTTTCTAATTATTACAGAAAATTCATAAAGGGGTATGCCGCTTTGATAGCTCCTCTTACTGATATGACAAAGAAAGGGGCTAACACCGTCAATTGGTCTTCCGAGGCCATCTCTGCATTTCAAAGCCTTAAAACAGCCTTCTGTTCCGCCCCTATTCTGCATCACGTCGATTCTTCCAGGCCATTTATCGTGGAAGTAGACGCATCTGAGATTGGTGTTGGGGCAGTCTTGTCACAGTACACCGGGTCACAGGGAAGAATCCATCCCTGCGCTTTTTTTTCAAAAAAATTTTCTGAGGCGGAAAAGAATTATGATATCGGGAATAGGGAATTGCTTGCGGTGAAGTTGGCTTTTGAGGAATGGCGACACTGGCTTGAGGGGGCAGAGCATGTGATCACAGTATATACGGATCATAAGAATTTGGAGTATCTGAAGGGGGCTAAGAGGTTAAATCCTAGACAGGCACGGTGGTCTTTATTCTTTTCCAGGTTTGATTTCATTATCACGTTTAAACCTGGAAGTAAAAATATCAAAGCAGATGCTCTTTCCCGATGTTTTGACATAGAATCAGTACTGCCCTCTGAACCAGATCCAATTTTATCCGAGAAAGTGGTGTTAGCTAGTATAGACTCAAGGGAGGATCTCGCTTCTGTTCTTCTTCCTCATCAACCAGACAGTCCGGCAGGAAAACCTCCTGATCTTATGTTTGTGCCTTTACAGTTTAGATTACAAGTATTGCAGCTGTTTCATTCATCCAAACTGGCAGGTCATCCTGGAGTAGCCAGAACCAGGGAATTGTTATCTAGAAGTGTATGGTGGCCCAATTGGAGGAATGATGCCGAGGAGTTTGTTGTCTCTTGTACAGTGTGCTCACGGAGCAAACCCTCACGAATATCTCCAGTAGGTACCCTCCAACCTCTACCCATACCCTCCGAGCCCTGGACTCATATATCCATGGATTTCGTAGGAGAATTACCTTCTTCGGATGGTAACACGGTGATTTGGGTTATTGTTGATCGATTTTCTAAAATGGCTCATTTCGTGCCTTTGAGAAAATTTCCTTCCGCCAAGGAGCTGGCAGATCTTTTTGTGATCCATGTCCTTCGCCTTCATGGGGTCCCGGAGAACATAGTGTCTGACAGGGGGGTGCAGTTTGTTTCAGAATTTTGGAAAGAATTTTGCAGAGTACTGGGGATCACGCTCTCATTTTCGTCTGGTTATCACCCTCAGACCAATGGTCAGACTGAGAGGGTGAACCAGTCACTAGAACAGTATCTCCGGTGTTATGTGGCAGACAATCAAGCAGAATGGGTCCAATACTTACCATACGCCGAATTTGCCCACAACAATCTTCGGAGCTCTTCCTCAGGGTTTTCACCCTTTCAGATTGTTAATGGGAGATCTCCAAGGTTTTCCCCCCTTCCTGTCAGCATCTCCCCTTTTCCTGCCCTAGAAACCTGGCAGGAGACGCTAAGATCTCGTTGGAAGGAAGTGAATTCTAATTTAAAAAAAACAGTTTCCCTCCAGAAACAACAGGCTGACCGAAGGCGGTCACCCGAGTGGGAGTTCTCGCCCGGAGATCTTGTCTGGATCTCCACTCGGCATATCGCCTTGCGGCAGCCATCAGCTAAACTTGGGCCTAAATTTGTGGGTCCATATCCTGTAGCTAAAAAGATCAATAAAGTATCTTATCAGATAACGTTACCCCAATCCATGCGTGGGGTAAGAACGTTTCATGTGTCTTTATTGAAACCCGCGGTGCATGTGGACTCTGGTCCTCCTCCTGTTATTGTGGACGGCGAGCCTGAGTATGAAGTCGAGAGAATTCTAGATTCTCGTTTTGTTAGGAAGTCTCTCCAGTATCTGGTTCATTGGAGAGGATACGGTCCTGAGGAAAGATCCTGGGTACCAGCACATCATTTCCATGCACAGGAACTCATACAGGAATTTCATGATTCCCATCCTGATAGACCTTCATTGGCGCGTTCGGAGACCACGCCTCAGGGGAGGGGTAATGTCAGGCATGGACTCACCCCCTCGGCGGCTGGCAGTGTGGACGCCGCTCTCGGGTCTGATGTCGCCGGAACCCCGAACTTCCGGTCCGCGTCAGCGGTCAGCGCCGGCGGCCGTTCCAGCCGCATGTCATCATTGCAGGGCAGGGCAACGCGCTCACGCACGGAGCGTCAGGCCCTTTATGCCCTGAGGAAGAGGTTGTCTTGATTCACCCTGCTGAGTCACTCTCCACCCCTTGCTGACGTAATCCGGGGGGTGGGGGTTCCTGGCCTGACAGTCTGCATTTAAGCAGCAGACTGCCAGTTCTCCTTGTCCACTGTAGCGATCACACTCTGTGTTAGCTCTCGGATCCACAGTATACTTATATATTGGTCACGCCAATATATAAGTACTGGAAGAAACATACCATTGTATTTACCTGTGCCTTTGATCTTTTGCCTGTTTTTGACTCTGCATTTCTCTGATCCTTTTGTACCGTTGCCTATCTGATTTCCCGTTGCCAACCTTGCTGTGCCCTCGTTGGATCTCTTGCCTACCGTCTCTGTACCTCATATCTCTGATCTCTGTTGCCAAACATCAGCTAGCCCTTAGACTCTGCATCTGCCTCCTGATTCTGTACCTCGATTTATCTGATATCCTGTTGCCTAACTCTGCCTGTCGACCATCCCCGCCAGCGGGCCCTTGCCGTTGGACGGAAGTCTGAACTCTGTGGGCCCTCGCCACAGAGCAATAAGCTATTTACAGTTTGCACCAATCATTACACTCTAGTAGGGTGGACAGAGGTTAGTAGTATATCGGATTATCGGTGAGACTGCAGATCACTTATAATCAGGTGTATCTGTATTTCTGGTGATACTGCAGATCTCCGGAAATCAGACACTCTCTGTCCTCAATAGTATCACGGAACGTGACAGATACTACAGGGTGGGCCATTTATATGGATACACCTGATCTATGTATACACCCCATATACAACATCATACCATCAATTTTTTTGTTCCAACAGTCTTGGAGGGATCTATCTAATGTGGGTTAGTGTCAGACCAATAGTGGTGGTTTTGTTTGTTAATTTCACCATTCATATAAAATTATGTAACCATATAAATAGCCAAATTAAGGTGTATCCATATGAAGGGCCCACCCTGTACTGTGGCCTCCTCCTCCCCAATAGCCACCCTATTCCTCTCCAGATTTATTTTCTTTAACAGTTAGTGTGCAAAATCTGCACAGTGAATGTGAAGAAACAAATACGCCCAACTGCCACCGCCATAACAATTCACATGCACAACTCTTCTTCACCATGAAAAACACTTGTCGACCGCTATCTGTAAGAAAACAGAAGAGTGACAACACAAAAAAAGAGATACCAATTTACATGCATTACCACATTCAATAACAGATATAAAATACTACCCATGAAATGCACACAAAGTGACCTGTAAAAAAAGATTGTTTATATATGTATACATATCATACTGAAAAAGAGAAAAAAAGTCAGACAAAAAGAGTAAGAAAGTTGCAAGGAGAAAGAACAAATACATGTTATAACAAACCCAATGCCAAACTCCTCTTCAACATGAAAAATACTTGCCGACCGGCCGCCATCTGTAAGAAAACAGAAGAGAGACAACACAGAAAAAGAGAAAACAACATACATGCATTTACACATACAATGGAAGATATAAAATATTACACATTGCAAAACTAAAGGATACTACAGGGTGGGCCATTTATATGGATACACCTGATCTATGTATACTCCCCATATACAACATCATACCATCAATTTTTTTGTTCAAACAGTCTTGGAGTGATCTATCCAATGTGGGTTAGTGTCAGACCAATAGTGGTGGTTTTGTTTGTTAATTTCACCATTTACATAAACTTATGTAACCATATAAATAGCCAAATTAAGGTGTATCCATATGAATGGCCCACCCTGTACTGAGGCCTCCTCCTCCCCAATAGCCACCCTATTCTTCTCCAGATTTCTTTTCTTTAACAGTTAGTGTGCAAAACCTGCACAGTGAATGTGAAAAACCAAATACGCCCAACTGCCACCGCCATAACAATTCACATGCACAACTCTTCTTCACCATGAAAAACATTTGTCGACCGCCATCTGTAAGAAAACAGAAGAGAGACAACACAGAAAAAGAGAAAACAACATACATGCATTTACACATACAATGGAAGATATAAAATATTACACATTTGCAAAACTAAAGGATACTACAGGGTGGGCCATTTATATGGATACACCTGATCTATGTATACACCCCATATACAACATCATACCATCAATTTTTTTGTTCCAACAGTCTTGGAGGGATCTATCTAATGTGGGTTAGTGTCAGACCAATAGTGGTGGTTTTGTTTGTTAATTTCACCATTCACATAAAATTATGTAACCATATAAATAGCCAAATTAAGGTGTATCCATATGAATGGCCCACCCTGTACTGTGGCCTCCTCCTCCCCAATAGCCACCCTATTCCTCTCCAGATTTATTTTCTTTAACAGTTAGTGTGCAAAATCTGCACAGTGAATGTGAAGAAACAAATACGCCCAACTGCCACCGCCATAACAATTCACATGCACAACTTTTCTTCACCATGAAAAACACTTGTCGACCGCTATCTGTAAGAAAACAGAAGATTGACAACACAAAAAAAGAGATACCAATTTACATGCATTACCACATTCAATAACAGATATAAAATACTACCCATGAAATGCACACAAAGTGACCTGTAAAAAAAGATTGTTTATATATGCATACATATCATACTGAAAAAGAGAAAAAAAGTCAGACAAAAAGAGTAAGAAAGTTGCAAGGAGAAAGAACAAATACATGTTATAACACACCCAATGCCAAACTCCTCTTCAACATGAAAAATACTTGTCGACCGGCCGCCATCTGTAAGAAAACAGAAGAGAGACAACACAGAAAAAGAGAAAACAGCATACATGCATTTACACATACAATGGAAGATATAAAATATTACACATTGCAAAACTAAAGAATACTACAGGGTGGGCCATTTATATGGATACACCTGATCTATGTATACACCCCATATACAACATCATACCATCAATTTTTTTGTTCCAACAGTCTTGGAGTGATCTATCCAATGTGGGTTAGTGTCAGACCAATAGTGGTAGTTTTGTTTGTTAATTTCACCATTCACATAAACTTATGTAACCATATAAATAGCCAAATTAAGGTGTATTCATATGAATGGCCCACCCTGTACTGTGGCCTCCTCCTCCCCAATAGCCACCCTATTCCTCTCCAGATTTATTTTCTTTAACAGTTAGTGTGCAAAACCTGCACAGTGAATGTGAAAAAAAAAAATACGCCGAACTGCCACCGCCATAACAATTCACATGCACAACCCTTCTTCATCATGAAAAACATTTGTCGCCCACCATCTGTAAGAAAACAGAAGAGAGACAACACAGAAAAAGAGAAAACAACATACATGCATTTACGCACACAATGAAAGATATAAAATATTACACATTTGTAAAACTAAATGATACTACAGGGTGGGCCATTTATATGGATACACCTGATCTATGTATACACCCCATATACAACATCATACCATCAATTTTTTTGTTCCAACAGTCTTGGAGGGATCTATCCAATGTGGGTTAGTGTCAGACCAATAGTGGTGGTTTTGTTTGTTAATTTCACCATTCACATAAACTTATGTAGCCATATAAATAGCCAAATTAAGGTGTATCCATATGAATGGCCCACCCTGTACTGTGGCCTCCTCCTCCCCAATAGCCACCCTATTCTTGTCCAGATTTCTTTTCTTTAACAGTTAGTGTGCAAAACCTGCACAGTGAATGTGAAAAACCAAATACGCCCAATTGCCACCGCCATAACAATTCACATGCACAACTCTTCTTCACCATGAAAAACATTTGTCGACCGCCATCTGTAAGAAAACAGAAGAGAGACAACACAGAAAAAGAGAAAACAACATACATGCATTTACACATACAATGGAAGATATAAAATATTACACATTTGCAAAACTGAAGGATACTACAGGGTGGGCCATTTATATGGATACACCTGATCTATGTATACACCCCATATACAACATCATACCATCAATTTTTTTGTTCCAACAGTCTTGGAGGGATCTATCTAATGTGGGTTAGTGTCAGACCAATAGTGGTGGTTTTGTTTGTTAATTTCACCATTCACATAAAATTATGTAACCATATAAATAGCCAAATTAAGGTGTATCCATATGAATGGCCCACCCTGTACTGTGGCCTCCTCCTCCCCAATAGCCACCCTATTCTTCTCCAGATTTCTTTTCTTTAACAGTTAGTGTGCAAAACCTGCACAGTGAATGTGAAAAACCAAATACGCCCAACTGCCACCGCCATAACAATTCACATGCACAACTCTTCTTCACCATGTAAAACATTTGTCGACCGCCATCTGTAAGAAAACAGAAGAGAGACAACACAGAAAAAGAGAAAACAACATACATGCATTTACACATACAATGGAAGATATAAAATATTACACATTGCAAAACTAAAGGATACTACAGGGTGGGCCATTTATATGGATACACCTGATCTATGTATACTCCCCATATACAACATCATACCATCAATTTTTTTGTTCCAACAGTCTTGGAGTGATCTATCCAATGTGGGTTAGTGTCAGACCAATAGTGGTGGTTTTGTTTGTTAATTTCACCATTTACATAAACTTATGTAACCATATAAATAGCCAAATTAAGGTGTATCCATATGAATGGCCCACCCTGTACTGTGGCCTCCTCCTCCCCAATAGCCACCCTATTCTTCTCCAGATTTATTTTCTTTAACAGTTAGTGTGCAAAACCTGCACAGTGAATGTGAAAACCAAATACGCCCAACTGCCACCGCCATAACAATTCACATGCACAACTCTTCTTCACCATGAAAAACATTTGTCGACCGCCATCTGTAAGAAAACAGAAGAGAGACAACACAGAAAAAGAGAAAACAACATACATGCATTTACACATACAATGGAAGATATAAAATATTACACATTTGCAAAACTAAAGGATACTACAGGGTGGGCCATTTATATGGATACACCTGATCTATGTATACACCCCATATACAACATCATACCATCAATTTTTTTGTTCCAACAGTCTTGGAGGGATCTATCTAATGTGGGTTAGTGTCAGACCAATAGTGGTGGTTTTGTTTGTTAATTTCACCATTCACATAAAATTATGTAACCATATAAATAGCCAAATTAAGGTGTATCCATATGAATGGCCCACCCTGTACTGTGGCCTACTCCTCCCCAATAGCCACCCTATTACTCTCCAGATTTATTTTCTTTAACAGTTAGTGTGCAAAATCTGCACAGTGAATGTGAAGAAACAAATACGCCCAACTGCCACCGCCATAACAATTCACATGCACAACTCTTCTTCACCATGAAAAACACTTGTCGACCGCTATCTGTAAGAAAACAGAAGAGTGACAACACAAAAAAAGAGATACCAATTTACATGCATTACCACATTCAATAACAGATATAAAATACTACCCATGAAATGCACACAAAGTGACCTGTAAAAAAAGATTGTTTATATATGTATACATATCATAGTGAAAAAGAGAAAAAAAGTCAGACAAAAAGAGTAAGAAAGTTGCAAGGAGAAAGAACAAATACATGTTATAACAAACCCAATGCCAAACTCCTCTTCAACATGAAAAATACTTGCCGACCGGCCGCCATCTGTAAGAAAACAGAAGAGAGACAACACAGAAAAAGAGAAAACAACATACATGCATTTACACATACAATGGAAGATATAAAATATTACACATTGCAAAACTAAAGGATACTACAGGGTGGGCCATTTATATGGATACACCTGATCTATGTATACTCCCCATATACAACATCATACCATCAATTTTTTTGTTCCAACAGTCTTGGAGTTATCTATCCAATGTGGGTTAGTGTCAGACCAATAGTGGTGGTTTTGTTTGTTAATTTCACCATTTACATAAACTTATGTAACCATATAAATAGCCAAATTAAGGTGTATCCATATGAATGGCCCACCCTGTACTGTGGCCTCCTCCTCCCCAATAGCCACCCTATTCTTCTCCAGATTTCTTTTCTTTAACAGTTAGTGTGCAAAACCTGCACAGTGAATGTGAAAAACCAAATACGCCCAACTGCCACCGCCATAACAATTCACATGCAAAACTCTTCTTCACCATGTAAAACATTTGTCGACCGCCATCTGTAAGAAAACAGAAGAGAGACAACACAGAAAAAGAGAAAACAACATACATGCATTTACACATACAATGGAAGATATAAAATATTACACATTTGCAAAACTAAAGGATACTACAGGGTGGGCCATTTATATGGATACACCTGATCTATGTATACTCCCCATATACAACATCATACCATCAATTTTTTTGTTCCAACAGTCTTGGAGGGATCTATCTAATGTGGGTTAGTGTCAGACCAATAGTGGTGGTTTTGTTTGTTAATTTCACCATTCACATAAAATTATGTAACCATATAAATAGCCAAATTAAGGTGTATCCATATGAATGGCCCACCCTGTACTGTGGCCTCCTCCTCCCCAATAGCCACCCTATTCCTCTCCAGATTTATTTTCTTTAACAGTTAGTGTGCAAAATCTGCACAGTGAATGGGAAGAAACAAATACGCCCAACTGCCACCGCCATAACAATTCACATGCACAACTCTTCTTCACCATGAAAAACACTTGTCGACCGCTATCTGTAAGAAAACAGAAGAGTGACAACACAAAAAAAGAGATACCAATTTACATGCATTACCACATTCAATAACAGATATAAAATACTACCCATGAAATGCACACAAAGTGACCTGTAAAAAAAGATTGTTTATATATGTATACATATCATACTGAAAAAGAGAAAAAAAGTCAGACAAAAAGAGTAAGAAAGTTGCAAGGAGAAAGAACAAATACATGTTATAACAAACCCAATGCCAAACTCCTCTTCAACATGAAAAATACTTGCCGACCGGCCGCCATCTGTAAGAAAACAGAAGAGAGACAACACAGAAAAAGAGAAAACAACATACATGCATTTACACATACAATGGAAGATATAAAATATTACACATTGCAAAACTAAAGGATACTACAGGGTGGGCCATTTATATGGATACACGTGATCTATGTATACTCCCCATATACAACATCATACCATCAATTTTTTTGTTCCAACAGTCTTGGAGTGATCTATCCAATGTGGGTTAATGTCAGACCAATAGTGGTGGTTTTGTTTGTTAATTTCACCATTTACATAAACTTATGTAACCATATAAATAGCCAAATTAAGGTGTATCCATATGAATGGCCCACCCTGTACTGTGGCCTCCTCCTCCCCAATAGCCACCCTATTCTTCTCCAGATTTCTTTTCTTTAACAGTTAGTGTGCAAAACCTGCACAGTGAATGTGAAAAACCAAATACGCCCAACTGCCACCGCCATAACAATTCACATGCACAACTCTTCTTCACCATGTAAAACATTTGTCGACCGCCATCTGTAAGAAAACAGAAGAGAGACAACACAGAAAAAGAGAAAACAACATACATGCATTTACACATACAATGGAAGATATAAAATATTACACATTTGCAAAACTAAAGGATACTACAGGGTGGGCCATTTATATGGATACACCTGATCTATGTATACACCCCATATACAACATCATACCATCAATTTTTTTGTTCCAACAGTCTTGGAGTGATCTATCCAATGTGGGTTAGTGTCAGACCAATAGTGGTGGTTTTGTTTGTTAATTTCACCATTTACATAAACTTATGTAACCATATAAATAGCCAAATTAAGGTGTATCCATATGAATGGCCCACCCTGTACTGTGGCCTCCTCCTCCCCAATAGCCACCCTATTACTCTCCAGATTTATTTTCTTTAACAGTTAGTGTGCAAAATCTGCACAGTGAATGTGAAGAAACAAATACGCCCAACTGCCACCGCCATAACAATTCACATGCACAACTCTTCTTCACCATGAAAAACACTTGTCGACCGCTATCTGTAAGAAAACAGAAGAGTGACAACACAAAAAAAGAGATACCAATTTACATGCATTACCACATTCAATAACAGATATAAAATACTACCCATGAAATGCACACAAAGTGACCTGTAAAAAAAGATTGTTTATATATGTATACATATCATAGTGAAAAAGAGAAAAAAAGTCAGACAAAAAGAGTAAGAAAGTTGCAAGGAGAAAGAACAAATACATGTTATAACAAACCCAATGCCAAACTCCTCTTCAACATGAAAAATACTTGCCGACCGGCCGCCATCTGTAAGAAAACAGAAGAGAGACAACACAGAAAAAGAGAAAACAACATACATGCATTTACACATACAATGGAAGATATAAAATATTACACATTGCAAAACTAAAGGATACTACAGGGTGGGCCATTTATATGGATACACCTGATCTATGTATACTCCCCATATACAACATCATACCATCAATTTTTTTGTTCCAACAGTCTTGGAGTTATCTATCCAATGTGGGTTAGTGTCAGACCAATAGTGGTGGTTTTGTTTGTTAATTTCACCATTTACATAAACTTATGTAACCATATAAATAGCCAAATTAAGGTGTATCCATATGAATGGCCCACCCTGTACTGTGGCCTCCTCCTCCCCAATAGCCACCCTATTCTTCTCCAGATTTCTTTTCTTTAACAGTTAGTGTGCAAAACCTGCACAGTGAATGTGAAAAACCAAATACGCCCAACTGCCACCGCCATAACAATTCACATGCACAACTCTTCTTCACCATGTAAAACATTTGTCGACCGCCATCTGTAAGAAAACAGAAGAGAGACAACACAGAAAAAGAGAAAACAACATACATGCATTTACACATACAATGGAAGATATAAAATATTACACATTTGCAAAACTAAAGGATACTACAGGGTGGGCCATTTATATGGATACACCTGATCTATGTATACACCCCATATACAACATCATACCATCAATTTTTTTGTTCCAACAGTCTTGGAGGGATCTATCTAATGTGGGTTAGTGTCAGACCAGTAGTGGTGGTTTTGTTTGTTAATTTCACCATTTACATAAACTTATGTAACCATATAAATAGCCAAATTAAGGTGTATCCATATGAATGGCCCACCCTGTACTGTGGCCTCCTCCTCCCCAATAGCCACCCTATTACTCTCCAGATTTATTTTCTTTAACAGTTAGTGTGCAAAATCTGCACAGTGAATGTGAAGAAACAAATACGCCCAACTGCCACCGCCATAACAATTCACATGCACAACTCTTCTTCACCATGAAAAACACTTGTCGACCGCTATCTGTAAGAAAACAGAAGAGTGACAACACAAAAAAAGAGATACCAATTTACATGCATTACCACATTCAATAACAGATATAAAATACTACCCATGAAATGCACACAAAGTGACCTGTAAAAAAAGATTGTTTATATATGTATACATATCATAGTGAAAAAGAGAAAAAAAGTCAGACAAAAAGAGTAAGAAAGTTGCAAGGAGAAAGAACAAATACATGTTATAACAAACCCAATGCCAAACTCCTCTTCAACATGAAAAATACTTGCCGACCGGCCGCCATCTGTAAGAAAACAGAAGAGAGACAACACAGAAAAAGAGAAAACAACATGCATGCATTTACACATACAATGGAAGATATAAAATATTACACATTGCAAAACTAAAGGATACTACAGGGTGGGCCATTTATATGGATACACCTGATCTATGTATACTCCCCATATACAACATCATACCATCAATTTTTTTGTTCCAACAGTCTTGGAGTTATCTATCCAATGTGGGTTAGTGTCAGACCAATAGTGGTGGTTTTGTTTGTTAATTTCACCATTTACATAAACTTATGTAACCATATAAATAGCCAAATTAAGGTGTATCCATATGAATGGCCCACCCTGTACTGTGGCCTCCTCCTCCCCAATAGCCACCCTATTCTTCTCCAGATTTCTTTTCTTTAACAGTTAGTGTGCAAAACCTGCACAGTGAATGTGAAAAACCAAATACGCCCAACTGCCACCGCCATAACAATTCACATGCACAACTCTTCTTCACCATGTAAAACATTTGTCGACCGCCATCTGTAAGAAAACAGAAGAGAGACAACACAGAAAAAGAGAAAACAACATACATGCATTTACACATACAATGGAAGATATAAAATATTACACATTTGCAAAACTAAAGGATACTACAGGGTGGGCCATTTATATGGATACACCTGATCTATGTATACACCCCATATACAACATCATACCATCAATTTTTTTGTTCCAACAGTCTTGGAGGGATCTATCTAATGTGGGTTAGTGTCAGACCAGTAGTGGTGGTTTTGTTTGTTAATTTCACCATTCACATAAAATTATGTAACCATATAAATAGCCAAATTAAGGTGTATCCATATGAATGGCCCACCCTGTACTGTGGCCTCCTCCTCCCCAATAGCCACCCTATTCCTCTCCAGATTTATTTTCTTTAACAGTTAGTGTGCAAAATCTGCACAGTGAATGGGAAGAAACAAATACGCCCAACTGCCACCGCCATAACAATTCACATGCACAACTCTTCTTCACCATGAAAAACACTTGTCGACCGCTATCTGTAAGAAAACAGAAGAGTGACAACACAAAAAAAGAGATACCAATTTACATGCATTACCACATTCAATAACAGATATAAAATACTACCCATGAAATGCACACAAAGTGACCTGTAAAAAAAGATTGTTTATATATGTATACATATCATACTGAAAAAGAGAAAAAAAGTCAGACAAAAAGAGTAAGAAAGTTGCAAGGAGAAAGAACAAATACATGTTATAACAAACCCAATGCCAAACTCCTCTTCAACATGAAAAATACTTGCCGACCGGCCGCCATCTGTAAGAAAACAGAAGAGAGACAACACAGAAAAAGAGAAAACAACATACATGCATTTACACATACAATGGAAGATATAAAATATTACACATTGCAAAACTAAAGGATACTACAGGGTGGGCCATTTATATGGATACACGTGATCTATGTATACTCCCCATATACAACATCATACCATCAATTTTTTTGTTCCAACAGTCTTGGAGTGATCTATCCAATGTGGGTTAATGTCAGACCAATAGTGGTGGTTTTGTTTGTTAATTTCACCATTTACATAAACTTATGTAACCATATAAATAGCCAAATTAAGGTGTATCCATATGAATGGCCCACCCTGTACTGTGGCCTCCTCCTCCCCAATAGCCACCCTATTCTTCTCCAGATTTCTTTTCTTTAACAGTTAGTGTGCAAAACCTGCACAGTGAATGTGAAAAACCAAATACGCCCAACTGCCACCGCCATAACAATTCACATGCACAACTCTTCTTCACCATGTAAAACATTTGTCGACCGCCATCTGTAAGAAAACAGAAGAGAGACAACACAGAAAAAGAGAAAACAACATACATGCATTTACACATACAATGGAAGATATAAAATATTACACATTTGCAAAACTAAAGGATACTACAGGGTGGGCCATTTATATGGATACACCTGATCTATGTATACACCCCATATACAACATCATACCATCAATTTTTTTGTTCCAACAGTCTTGGAGTGATCTATCCAATGTGGGTTAGTGTCAGACCAATAGTGGTGGTTTTGTTTGTTAATTTCACCATTTACATAAACTTATGTAACCATATAAATAGCCAAATTAAGGTGTATCCATATGAATGACCCACCCTGTACTGTGGCCTCCTCCTCCCCAATAGCCACCCTATTCTTCTCCAGATTTATTTTCTTTAACAGTAAGGGCCCGTTCACACTGCACGCGTTTCCAACCGCGTTTTGGAAACGCGTGCAGGTGGCCAAAACGCACGACATCAGACATTGCATAGAGTGCAATGTCTGATGTTCACACTGCATGTGTTCCGGACCTGTGCGGTCCGGGAACGCATGCTGCACGCAGATTTTGCAAAAACGCGTGGCTGTCCCATTCACTTTTCAGTGATGGGATCAGCCACGCAACGCACACAAACGCGGATGGCCATGCGTTCGTACGCGTTGCGGTCCGCACGCGTTCCGCACGCATAGCCATCCGCATTTCTGATCTGAACGGGCCCTTAGTGTGCAAAACCTGCACAGTGAATGTGAAAAACCAAATACGCCCAACTGCCACCGCCATAACAATTCACATGCACAACTCTTCTTCACCATGAAAAACATTTGTCGACCGCCATCTGTAAGAAAACAGAAGAGAGACAACACAGAAAAAGAGAAAACAACATACATGCATTTACACATACAATGGAAGATATAAAATATTACACATTTGCAAAACTAAAGGATACTACAGGGTGGGCCATTTATATGGATACACCTGATCTATGTATACACCCCATATACAACATCATACCATCAATTTTTTTGTTCCAACAGTCTTGGAGGGATCTATCTAATGTGGGTTAGTGTCAGACCAATAGTGGTGGTTTTGTTTGTTAATTTCACCATTCACATAAAATTATGCAACCATATAAATAGCCAAATTAAGGTGTATCCATATGAATGGCCCACCCTGTAATGTGGCCTCCTCCTCCTCAATAGCCACCCTATTCCTCTCCAGATTTATTTTCTTTTGCAGTTAGTGTGCAAAACCTGCACAGTGAATGTGAAAAAACAAATACGCCCAACTGCCACCGCCATAACAATTCACATGCACAACTCTTCTTCACCATGAAAAACATTTGTCGACCGCCATTTGTAAGAAAACAGAAGAGAGACAACACAGAAAAAGAGAAAACAACATACATGCATTTACGCATACAATGAAAGATATAAAATATTACACATTTGTAAAACTAAAGGATATTACAGGGTGGGCCATTTATATGGATACACCTGATCTATGTATACACCCCATATACAACATCATACCATCAATTTTTTTGTTCCAACAGTCTTGGAGGGAGCTATCCAATGTGAGTTAGTGTCAGACCAATAGTGGTGGTTTTGTTTGTTAATTTCACCATTCACATAAAATTATGTAACCATATAAATAGCCATATTAAGGTGTATCCATATGAATGGCCCACCCTGTACTGTGGCCTCCTCCTCCCCAATAGCCACCCTATTCCTCTCCAGATTTATTTTCTTTAACAGTTAGTGTGCAAAATCTGCACAGTGAATGTGAAGAAACAAATACGCCCAACTGCCACCGCCATAACAATTCACATGCACAACTCTTCTTCACCATGAAAAACACTTGTCGACCGCTATCTGTAAGAAAACAGAAGAGTGACAACACAAAAAAAGAGATACCAATTTACATGCATTACCACATTCAATAACAGATATAAAATACTACCCATGAAATGCACACAAAGTGACCTGTAAAAAAAAGATTGTTTATATATGCATACATATCATACTGAAAAAGAGAAAAAAAGTCAGACAAAAAGAGTAAGAAAGTTGCAAGGAGAAAGAACAAATACATGTTATAACAAACCCAATGCCAAACTCCTCTTCAACATGAAAAATACTTGTCGACCGGCCGCCATCTGTAAGAAAACAGAAGAGAGACAACACAGAAAAAGAGAAAACAGCATACATGCATTTGCACATACAATGGAAGATATAAAATATTACACATTGCAAAACTAAAGAATACTACAGGGTGGGCCATTCATATGGATACACCTGATCTATGTATACACCCCATATACAACATCATACCATCAATTTTTTTGTTCCAACAGTCTTGGAGTGATCTATCCAATGTGGGTTAGTGTCAGACCAATAGTGGTAGTTTTGTTTGTTAATTTCACCACTTACATAAACTTATGTAACCATATAAATAGCCAAATTAAGGTGTATTCATATGAATGGCCCACCCTGTACTGTGGCCTCCTCCTCCCCAATAGCCACCCTATTCCTCTCCAGATTTATTTTCTTTAACAGTTAGTGTGCAAAACCTGCACAGTGAATGTGAAAAAAAAAATACGCCCAACTGCCACCGCCATAACAATTCACATGCACAACTCTTCTTCACCATGAAAAACATTTGTCGCCCACCATCTGTAAGAAAACAGAAGAGAGACAACACAGAAAAAGAGAAAACAACATACATGCATTTACGCACACAATGAAAGATATAAAATATTACACATTTGTAAAACTAAAGGATACTACAGGGTGGGCAATTTATATGGATACACCTGATCTATGTATACACCCCATATACAACATCATACCATCAATTTTTTTGTTCCAACAGTCTTGGAGGGATCTATCCAATGTGGGTTAGTGTCAGACCAATAGTGATGGTTTTGTTTGTTAATGTCACCATTCACATAAACTTATGTAGCCATATAAATAGCCAAATTAAGGTGTATCCATATGAATGGCCCACCCTGTACTGTGGCCTCCTCCTCCCCAATAGCCACCCTATTCTTCTCCAGATTTCTTTTCTTTAACAGTTAGTGTGCAAAACCTGCACAGTGAATGTGAAAAACCAAATACGCCCAACTGCCACCGCCATAACAATTCACATGCACAACTCTTCTTCACCATGAAAAACATTTGTCGACCGCCATCTGTAAGAAAACAGAAGAGAGACAACACAGAAAAAGAGAAAACAACATACATGCATTTACACATACAATGGAAGATATAAAATATTACACATTTGCAAAACTAAAGGATACTACAGGGTGGGCCATTTATATGGATACACCTGATCTATGTATACACCCCATATACAACATCATACCATCAATTTTTTTGTTCCAACAGTCTTGGAGGGATCTATCTAATGTGGGTTAGTGTCAGACCAATAGTGGTGGTTTTGTTTGTTAATTTCACCATTCACATAAAATTATGTAACCATATAAATAGCCAAATTAAGGTGTATCCATATGAATGGCCCACCCTGTACTGTGGCCTCCTCCTCCCCAATAGCCACCCTATTCCTCTCCAGATTTATTTTCTTTAACAGTTAGTGTGCAAAATCTGCACAGTGAATGTGAAGAAACAAATACGCCCAACTGCCACCGCCATAACAATTCACATGCACAACTCTTCTTCACCATGAAAAACACTTGTCGACCGCTATCTGTAAGAAAACAGAAGAGTGACAACACAAAAAAAGAGATACCAATTTACATGCATTACCACATTCAATAACAGATATAAAATACTACCCATGAAATGCACACAAAGTGACCTGTAAAAAAAGATTGTTTATATATGCATACATATCATACTGAAAAAGAGAAAAAAAGTCAGACAAAAAGAGTAAGAAAGTTGCAAGGAGAAAGAACAAATACATGTTATAACAAACCCAATGCCAAACTCCTCTTCAACATGAAAAATACTTGTCGACCGGCCGCCATCTGTAAGAAAACAGAAGAGAGACAACACAGAAAAAGAGAAAACAGCATACATGCATTTGCACATACAATGGAAGATATAAAATATTACACATTGCAAAACTAAAGAATACTACAGGGTGGGCCATTGATATGGATACACCTGATCTATGTATACACCCCATATACAACATCATACCATCAATTTTTTTGTTCCAACAGTCTTGGAGTGATCTATCCAATGTGGGTTAGTGTCAGACCAATAGTGGTGGTTTTGTTTGTTAATTTCACCATTTACATAAACTTATGTAACCATATAAATAGCCAAATTAAGGTGTATCCATATGAATGGCCCACCCTGTACTGTGGCCTCCTCCCCCCCAATAGCCACCCTATTCTTCTCCAGATTTCTTTTCTTTAACAGTTAGTGTGCAAAACCTGCACAGTGAATGTGAAAAACCAAATACGCCCAACTGCCACCGCCATAACAATTCACATGCACAACTCTTCTTCACCATGAAAAACATTTGTCGACCGCCATCTGTAAGAAAACAGAAGAGAGACAACACAGAAAAAGAGAAAACAACATACATGCATTTACACATACAATGGAAGATATAAAATATTACACATTTGCAAAACTAAAGGATACTACAGGGTGGGCCATTTATATGGATACACCTGATCTATGTATACACCCCATATACAACATCATACCATCAATTTTTTTGTTCCAACAGTCTTGGAGGGATCTATCTAATGTGGGTTAGTGTCAGACCAATAGTGGTAGTTTTGTTTGTTAATTTCACCATTCACATAAACTTATGTAACCATATAAATAGCCAAATTAAGGTGTATTCATATGAATGGCCCACCCTGTACTGTGGCCTCCTCCTCCCCAATAGCCACCCTATTCCTCTCCAGATTTATTTTCTTTAACAGTTAGTGTGCAAAACCTGCACAGTGAATGTGAAAAAAAAATACGCCCAACTGCCACCGCCATAACAATTCACATGCACAACTCTTCTTCACCATGAAAAACATTTGTCGCCCACCATCTGTAAGAAAACAGAAGAGAGACAACACAGAAAAAGAGAAAACAACATACATGCATTTACGCACACAATGAAAGATATAAAATATTACACATTTGTAAAACTAAAGGATACTACAGGGTGGGCCATTTATATGGATACACCTGATCTATGTATACACCCCATATACAACATCATACCATCAATTTTTTTGTTCCAACAGTCTTGGAGGGATCTATCCAATGTGGGTTAGTGTCAGACCAATAGTGATGGTTTTGTTTGTTAATTTCACCATTCACATAAACTTATGTAGCCATATAAATAGCCAAATTAAGGTGTATCCATATGAATGGCCCACCCTGTACTGTGGCCTCCTCCTCCCCAATAGCCACCCTATTCTTCTCCAGATTTCTTTTCTTTAACAGTTAGTGTGCAAAACCTGCACAGTGAATGTGAAGAAACAAATACGCCCAACTGCCACCGCCATAACAATTCACATGCACAACTCTTCTTCACCATGAAAAACACTTGTCGACCGCTATCTGTAAGAAAACAGAAGAGTGACAACACAAACAAAGAGATACCAATTTACATGCATTACCACATTCAATAACAGATATAAAATACTACCCATGAAATGCACACAAAGTGACCTGTAAAAAAAGATTGTTTATATATGTATACATATCATACTGAAAAAGAGAAAAAAAGTCAGACAAAAAGAGTAAGAAATTTGCAAGGAGAAAGAACAAATACATGTTATAACAAACCCAATGCCAAACTCCTCTTCAACATGAAAAATACTTGTCGACCGGCCGCCATCTGTAAGAAAACAGAAGAGAGACAACACAGAAAAAGAGAAAACATGATACATGCATTTACACATACAATGGAAGATATAAAATATTACTCATTGCAAAACTAAAGGATACTACAGGGTGGGCCATTTATATGGATACACCTGATCTATGTATACTCCCCATATACAACATCATACCATCAATTTTTTTTGTTCCAACAGTCTTGGAGTGATCTATCCAATGTGGGTTAGTGTCAGACCAATAGTGGTGGTTTTGTTTGTTAATTTCACCATTTACATAAACTTATGTAACCATATAAATAGCCAAATTAAGGTGTATCCATATGAATGGCCCACCCTGTACTGTGGCCTCCTCCTCCCCAATAGCCACCCTATTCCTCTCCAGATTTATTTTCTTTAACAGTTAGGCCTCAATTCATAAAAGTGCCTGCGAGCGGGGAAAGTCGAGCGGGGAAACACCGCTGTCGGTATTTCCGCCTTCAGGGTGGTAATTCATAAAAATGTTGCCTGTTGTGACAGGCGTGCGGAGATACTCCGCTGTAGGCAGGCGTTAGGCTGTCGGGAGACATGCGGAAGCCGGAGAAGCAGGCGGAATCCCTCCATGCGGTGTTCTCTCTGCAGCTGCTTGGGAGGTCTGTCCCATTCACTGCAACGGATTCCGCACGCTTCTCGCCACATCAGAGGTAGCGGTAATACCCGTCCGCATACCGCTACCTCTAATTTTTATGAATTGACCACTTGTTACTTTTGCTGTGATAATCACCGCGCAAGGCGGTGATTTATCACTTTGCTCGCGAATGTCGGCTTTTCATGCGGAAAAGCCTTTATGAATACAGATCTTGCTGTGTGGTCGGTAAAGTGTGCCGTTTTCTGCATTCCCGCATGCGGGAATGCTTTATGAATCGAAGCCTTAGTGTGCAAAATCTGCACAGTGAATGTGAAGAAACAAATACGCCCAACTGCCACCGCCATAACAATTCACATGCACAACTCTTCTTCACCATGAAAAACACTTGTCGACCGCTATCTGTAAGAAAACAGAAGAGTGACAACACAAAAAAAGAGATACCAATTTACATGCATTACCACATTCAATAACAGATATAAAATACTACCCATGAAATGCACACAAAGTGACCTGTAAAAAAAGATTGTTTATATATGCATACATATCATACTGAAAAAGAGAAAAAAAGTCAGACAAAAAGAGTAAGAAAGTTGCAAGGAGAAAGAACAAATACATGTTATAACAAACCCAATGCCAAACTCCTCTTCAACATGAAAAATACTTGTCGACCGGCCGCCATCTGTAAGAAAACAGAAGAGAGACAACACAGAAAAAGAGAAAACAGCATACATGCATTTACACATACAATGGAAGATATAAAATATTACACATTGCAAAACTAAAGAATACTACAGGGTGGGCCATTTATATGGATACACCTGATCTATGTATACACCCCATATACAACATCATACCATCAATTTTTTTGTTCCAACAGTCTTGGAGTGATCTATCCAATGTGGGATAGTGTCAGACCAATAGTGGTAGTTTTGTTTGTTAATTTCACCATTCACATACACTTATGTAACCATATAAATAGCCAAATTAAGGTGAATTCATATGAATGGCCCACTCTGTACTGTGGCCTCCTCCTCCCCAATAGCCACCCTATTCCTCTCCAGATTTATTTTCTTTAACAGTTAGTGTGCAAAACCTGCACAGTGAATGTGAAAAAACAAATACGCCCAACTGCCACCGCCATAACAATTCACATGCACAACTCTTCTTCACCATGAAAAACATTTGTCGCCCACCATCTGTAAGAAAACAGAAGAGAGACAACACAGAAAAAGAGAAAACAACATACATGCATTTACGCACACAATGAAAGATATAAAATATTACACATTTGTAAAACTAAAGGATACTACAGGGTGGGCCATTTATATGGATACACCTGATCTATGTATACACCCCATATACAACATCATACCATCAATTTTTTTGTTCCAACAGTCTTGGAGTGATCTATCCAATGTGGGTTAGTGTCAGACCAATAGTGGTGGTTTTGTTTGTTAATTTCACCATTCACATAAAATTATGTAACCATATAAATAGCCAAATTAAGGTGTATCTATATGAATGGCCCACCCTGTACTGTGGCCTCCTCCTCCCCAATAGCCACCCTATTCCTCTCCAGATTTATTTTCTTTAACAGTTAGTCTGCAAAATCTGCACAGTGAATGTGAAGAGACAAATACGCCCAACTGCCACCACCATAACAATTCACATGCACAACTCTTCTTCACCATGAAAAACACTTGTCGACCGCTATCTGTAAGAAAACAGAAGAGTGACAACACAAAAAAAGAGATACCAATTTACATGCATTACCACATTCAATAACAGATATAAAATACTACCCATGAAATGCACACAAAGTGACCTGTAAAAAAAGATTGTTTATATATGTATACATATCATACTGAAAAAGAGAAAAAAAGTCAGACAAAAAGAGTAAGAAAGTTGCAAGGAGAAAGAACAAATACATGTTATAACAAACCCAATGCCAAACTCCTCTTCAACATGAAAAATACTTGCCGACCGGCCGCCATCTGTAAGAAAACAGAAGAGAGACAACACAGAAAAAGAGAAAACAACATACATGCATTTACACATACAATGGAAGATATAAAATATTACACATTGCAAAACTAAAGGATACTACAGGGTGGGCCATTTATATGGATACACCTGATCTATGTATACTCCCCATATACAACATCATACCATCAATTTTTTTGTTCCAACAGTCTTGGAGTGATCTATCCAATGTGGGTTAGTGTCAGACCAATAGTGGTGGTTTTGTTTGTTAATTTCACCATTTACATAAACTTATGTAACCATATAAATAGCCAAATTAAGGTGTATCCATATGAATGGCCCACCCTGTACTGTGGCCTCCTCCTCCCCAATAGCCACCCTATTCTTCTCCAGATTTCTTTTCTTTAACAGTTAGTGTGCAAAACCTGCACAGTGAATGTGAAAAACCAAATACGCCCAACTGCCACCGCCATAACAATTCACATGCACAACTCTTCTTCACCATGAAAAACATTTGTCGACCGCCATCTGTAAGAAAACAGAAAAGAGACAACACAGAAAAAGAGAAAACAACATACATGCATTTACACATACAATGGAAGATATAAAATATTACACATTTGCAAAACTAAAGGATACTACAGGGTGGGCCATTTATTTGGATACACCTGATCTATGTATACACCCCATATACAACATCATACCATCAATTTTTTTGTTCCAACAGTCTTGGAGGGATCTATCTAATGTGGGTTAGTGTCAGACCAATAGTGGTGGTTTTGTTTGTTAATTTCACCATTCACATAAAATTATGTAACCATATAAATAGCCAAATTAAGGTGTATCCATATGAATGGCCCACCCTGTACTGTGGCCTCCTCCTCCCCAATAGCCACCCTATTCCTCTCCAGATTTATTTTCTTTAACAGTTAGTGTGCAAAATCTGCACAGTGAATGTGAAGAAACAAATACGCCCAACTGCCACCGCCATAACAATTCACATGCACAACTCTTCTTCACCATGAAAAACACTTGTCGACCGCTATCTGTAAGAAAACAGAAGAGTGACAACACAAAAAAAGAGATACCAATTTACATGCATTACCACATTCAATAACAGATATAAAATACTACCCATGAAATGCACACAAAGTGACCTGTAAAAAAAGATTGTTTATATATGTATACATATCATACTGAAAAAGAGAAAAAAAGTCAGACAAAACGAGTAAGAAAGTTGCAAGGAGAAAGAACAAATACATGTTATAACAAACCCAATGCCAAACTCCTCTTCAACATGAAAAATACTTGCCGACCGGCCGCCATCTGTAAGAAAACAGAAGAGAGACAACACAGAAAAAGAGAAAACAACATACATGCATTTACACATACAATGGAAGATATAAAATATTACACATTGCAAAACTAAAGGATACTACAGGGTGGGCCATTTATATGGATACACCTGATCTATGTATACTCCCCATATACAACATCATACCATCAATTTTTTTGTTCCAACAGTCTTGGAGTTATCTATCCAATGTGGGTTAGTGTCAGACCAATAGTGGTGGTTTTGTTTGTTAATTTCACCATTTACATAAACTTATGTAACCATATAAATAGCCAAATTAAGGTGTATCCATATGAATGGCCCACCCTGTACTGTGGCCTCCTCCTCCCCAATAGCCACCCTATTCTTCTCCAGATTTCTTTTCTTTAACAGTTAGTGTGCAAAACCTTCACAGTGAATGTGAAAAACCAAATACGCCCAACTGCCACCGCCATAACAATTCACATGCACAACTCTTCTTCACCATGTAAAACATTTGTCGACCGCCATCTGTAAGAAAACAGAAGAGAGACAACACAGAAAAAGAGAAAACAACATACATGCATTTACACATACAATGGAAGATATAAAATATTACACATTTGCAAAACTAAAGGATACTACAGGGTGGGCCATTTATATGGATACACCTGATCTATGTATACACCCCATATACAACATCATACCATCAATTTTTTTGTTCCAACAGTCTTGGAGGGATCTATCTAATGTGGGTTAGTGTCAGACCAATAGTGGTGGTTTTGTTTGTTAATTTCACCATTCACATAAAATTATGTAACCATATAAATAGCCAAATTAAGGTGTATCCATATGAATGGCCCACCCTGTACTGTGGCCTCCTCCTCCCCAATAGCCACCCTATGCCTCTCCACATTTATTTTCTTTAACAGTTAGTGTGCAAAATCTGCACAGTGAATGTGAAGAAACAAATACGCCCAACTGCCACCGCCATAACAATTCACATGCACAACTCTTCTTCACCATGAAAAACACTTGTCGACCACTATCTGTAAGAAAACAGAAGAGTGACAACACAAAAAAAGAGATACCAATTTACATGCATTACCACATTCAATAACAGATATAAAATACTACCCATGAAATGCACACAAAGTGACCTGTAAAAAAAGATTGTTTATATATGTATACATATCATACTGAAAAAGAGAAAAAAAGTCAGACAAAAAGAGTAAGAAAGTTGCAAGGAGAAAGAACAAATACATGTTATAACAAACCCAATGCCAAACTCCTCTTTAACATGAAAAATACTTGCCGACCGGCCGCCATCTGTAAGAAAACAGAAGAGAGACAACACAGAAAAAGAGAAAACAACATACATGCATTTACACATACAATGGAAGATATAAAATATTACACATTGCAAAACTAAAGGATACTACAGGGTGGGCCATTTATATGGATACACCTGATCTATGTATACTCCCCATATACAACATCATACCATCAATTTTTTTGTTCCAACAGTCTTGGAGTGATCTATCCAATGTGGGTTAGTGTCAGACCAATAGTGGTGGTTTTGTTTGTTAATTTCACCATTTACATAAACTTATGTAACCATATAAATAGCCAAATTAAGGTGTATCCATATGAATGGCCCACCCTGTACTGTGGCCTCCTCCTCCCCAATAGCCACCCTATTCTTCTCCAGATTTCTTTTCTTTAACAGTTAGTGTGCAAAACCTGCACAGTGAATGTGAAAAACCAAATACGCCCAACTGCCACCGCCATAACAATTCACATGCACAACTCTTCTTCACCATGTAAAACATTTGTCGACCGCCATCTGTAAGAAAACAGAAGAGAGACAACACAGAAAAAGAGAAAACAACATACATGCATTTACACATACAATGGAAGATATAAAATATTACACATTTGCAAAACTAAAGGATACTACAGGGTGGGCCATTTATATGGATACACCTGATCTATGTATACACCCCATATACAACACCATACCATCAATTTTTTTGTTCCAACAGTCTTGGAGGGATCTATCTAATGTGGGTTAGTGTCAGACCAATAGTGGTGGTTTTGTTTGTTAATTTCACCATTCACATAAAATTATGTAACCATATAAATAGCCAAATTAAGGTGTATCCATATGAATGGCCCACCCTGTACTGTGGCCTCCTCCTCCCCAATAGCCACCCTATTCCTCTCCAGATTTATTTTCTTTAACAGTTAGTGTGCAAAATCTGCACAGTGAATGTGAAGAAACAAATACGCCCAACTGCCACCGCCATAAGAATTCACATGCACAACTCTTGTTCACCATGAAAAACCCTTGTCGACCGCTATCTGTAAGAAAACAGAAGAGTGACAACACAAAAAAAGAGATACCAATTTACATGCATTACCACATTTAATAACAGATATAAAATACTACCCATGAAATGCACACAAAGTGACCTGTAAAAAAAGATTGTTTATATATGCATACATATCATACTGAAAAAGAGAAAAAAAGTCAGACAAAAAGAGTAAGAAAGTTGCAAGGAGAAAGAACAAATACATGTTATAACAAACCCAATGCCAAACTCCTCTTCAACATGAAAAATACTTGTCGACCGGCCGCCATCTGTAAGAAAACAGAAGAGAGACAACACAGAAAAAGAGAAAACAGCATACATGCATTTACACATACAATGGAAGATATAAATTATTACACATTGCAAAACTAAAGAATACTACAGGGTGGGCCATTTATATGGATACACCTGATCTATGTATACACCCCATATACAACATCATACCATCAATTTTTTTGTTCCAACAGTCTTGGAGTGATCTATCCAATGTGGGATAGTGTCAGACCAATAGTGGTAGTTTTGTTTGTTAATTTCACCATTCACATACACTTATGTAACCATATAAATAGCCAAATTAAGGTGTATTCATATGAATGGCCCACTCTGTACTGTGGCCTCCTCCTCCCCAATAGCCACCCTATTCCTCTCCAGATTTATTTTCTTTAACAGTTAGTGTGCAAAACCTGCACAGTGAATGTGAAAAAACAAATACGCCCAACTGCCACCGCCATAACAATTCACATGCACAACTCTTCTTCACCATGAAAAACATTTGTCGCCCACCATCTGTAAGAAAACAGAAGAGAGACAACACAGAAAAAGAGAAAACAACATACATGCATTTACGCACACAATGAAAGATATAAAATATTACACATTTGTAAAACTAAAGGATACTACAGGGTGGGCCATTTATATGGATACACCTGATCTATGTATACACCCCATATACAACATCATACCATCAATGTTTTTGTTCCAACAGTCTTGGAGTGATCTATCCAATGTGGGTTAGTGTCAGACCAATAGTGGTGGTTTTGTTTGTTAATTTCACCATTCACATAAAATTATGTAACCATATAAATAGCCAAATTAAGGTGTATCCATATGAATGGCCCACCCTGTACTGTGGCCTCCTCCTCCCCAATAGCCACCCTATTCCTCTCCAGATTTATTTTCTTTAACAGTTAGTCTGCAAAATCTGCACAGTGAATGTGAAGAAACAAATACGCCCAACTGCCACCACCATAACAATTCACATGCACAACTCTTCTTCACCATGAAAAACACTTGTCGACCGCTATCTGTAAGAAAACAGAAGAGTGACAACACAAAAAAAGAGATACCAATTTACATGCATTACCACATTCAATAACAGATATAAAATACTACCCATGAAATGCACTCAAAGTGACCTGTAAAAAAAGATTGTTTATATATGTATACATATCATACTGAAAAAGAGAAAAAAAGTCAGACAAAAAGAGTAAGAAAGTTGCAAGGAGAAAGAACAAATACATGTTATAACAAACCCAATGCCAAACTCCTCTTCAACATGAAAAATACTTGCCGACCGGCCGCCATCTGTAAGAAAACAGAAGAGAGACAACACAGAAAAAGAGAAAACAACATACATGCATTTACACATACAATGGAAGATATAAAATATTACACATTGCAAAACTAAAGGATACTACAGGGTGGGCCATTTATATGGATACACCTGATCTATGTATACTCCCCATATACAACATCATACCATCAATTTTTTTGTTCCAACAGTCTTGGAGTGATCTATCCAATGTGGGTTAGTGTCAGACCAATAGTGGTGGTTTTGTTTGTTAATTTCACCATTTACATAAACTTATGTAACCATATAAATAGCCAAATTAAGGTGTATCCATATGAATGGCCCACCCTGTACTGTGGCCTCCTCCTCCCCAATAGCCACCCTATTCTTCTCCAGATTTCTTTTCTTTAACAGTTAGGCCTATATGCAATTAACTTTTTCTCCTGAGTTATCTCCTAGGAGATAATTTTCATGTTCTCTTTAAAATAACTTTTCAGCATTTTACAATTTAAAAAGTACCCTAAATGTTGGTGGAAAAGTATTGTCAAAATTATTGTGAGTATTTTCTTGCTTTTTGGTGGTTTAAAATACAATTTATGACAAGTTGTGAAAATATCTCCTAGGTGGAAACTTAGGAGAAAAAGTGAATTGGATATGGCCCTTAGTGTGCAAAACCTGCACAGTGAATGTGAAAAACCAAATACGCCCAACTGCCACCGCCATAACAATTCACATGCACAACTCTTCTTCACCATGAAAAACATTTGTCGACCGCCATCTGTAAGAAAACAGAAAAGAGACAACACAGAAAAAGAGAAAACAACATACATGCATTTACACATACAATGGAAGATATAAAATATTACACATTTGCAAAACTAAAGGATACTACAGGGTGGGCCATTTATATGGATACACCTGATCTATGTATACACCCCATATACAACATCATACCATCAGTTTTTTTGTTCCAACAGTCTTGGAGGGATCTATCTAATGTGGGTTAGTGTCAGACCAATAGTGGTGGTTTTGTTTGTTAATTTCACCATTCACATAAAATTATGTAACCATATAAATAGCCAAATTAAGGTGTATCCATATGAATGGCCCACCCTGTACTGTGGCCTCCTCCTCCCCAATAGCCACCCTATTCCTCTCCAGATTTATTTTCTTTAACAGTTAGTGTGCAAAATCTGCACAGTGAATGTGAAGAAACAAATACGCCCAACTGCCACCGCCATAACAATTCACATGCACAACTCTTCTTCACCATGAAAAACACTTGTCGACCGCTATCTGTAAGAAAACAGAAGAGTGACAACACAAAAAAAGAGATACCAATTTACATGCATTACCACATTCAATAACAGATATAAAATACTACCCATGAAATGCACACAAAGTGACCTGTAAAAAAAGATTGTTTATATATGTATACATATCATACTGAAAAAGAGAAAAAAAGTCAGACAAAACGAGTAAGAAAGTTGCAAGGAGAAAGAACAAATACATGTTATAACAAACCCAATGCCAAACTCCTCTTCAACATGAAAAATACTTGCCGACCGGCCGCCATCTGTAAGAAAACAGAAGAGAGACAACACAGAAAAAGAGAAAACAACATACATGCATTTACACATACAATGGAAGATATAAAATATTACACATTGCAAAACTAAAGGATACTACAGGGTGGGCCATTTATATGAATACACCTGATCTATGTATACTCCCCATATACAACATCATACCATCAATTTTTTTGTTCCAACAGTCTTGGAGTTATCTATCCAATGTGGGTTAGTGTCAGACCAATAGTGGTGGTTTTGTTTGTTAATTTCACCATTTACATAAACTTATGTAACCATATAAATAGCCAAATTAAGGTGTATCCATATGAATGGCCCACCCTGTACTGTGGCCTCCTCCTCCCCAATAGCCACCCTATTCTTCTCCAGATTTCTTTTCTTTAACAGTTAGTGTGCAAAACCTGCACAGTGAATGTGAAAAACCAAATACGCCCAACTGCCACCGCCATAACAATTCACATGCACAACTCTTCTTCACCATGTAAAACATTTGTCGACCGCCATCTGTAAGAAAACAGAAGAGAGACAACACAGAAAAAGAGAAAACAACATACATGCATTTACACATACAATGGAAGATATAAAATATTACACATTTGCAAAACTAAAGGATACTACAGGGTGGGCCATTTATATGGATACACCTGATCTATGTATACACCCCATATACAACATCATACCATCAATTTTTTTGTTCCAACAGTCTTGGAGGGATCTATCTAATGTGGGTTAGTGTCAGACCAATAGTGGTGGTTTTGTTTGTTAATTTCACCATTCACATAAAATTATGTAACCATATAAATAGCCAAATTAAGGTGTATCCATATGAATGGCCCACCCTGTACTGTGGCCTCCTCCTCCCCAATAGCCACCCTATTCCTCTCCAGATTTATTTTCTTTAACAGTTAGTGTGCAAAATCTGCACAGTGAATGTGAAGAAACAAATACGCCCAACTGCCACCGCCATAACAATTCACATGCACAACTCTTCTTCACCATGAAAAACACTTGTCGACCACTATCTGTAAGAAAACAGAAGAGTGACAACACAAAAAAAGAGATACCAATTTACATGCATTACCACATTCAATAACAGATATAAAATACTACCCATGAAATGCACACAAAGTGACCTGTAAAAAAAGATTGTTTATATATGTATACATATCATACTGAAAAAGAGAAAAAAAGTCAGACAAAAAGAGTAAGAAAGTTGCAAGGAGAAAGAACAAATACATGTTATAACAAACCCAATGCCAAACTCCTCTTCAACATGAAAAATACTTGCCGACCGGCCGCCATCTGTAAGAAAACAGAAGAGAGACAACACAGAAAAAGAGAAAACAACATACATGCATTTACACATACAATGGAAGATATAAAATATTACACATTGCAAAACTAAAGGATACTACAGGGTGGGCCATTTATATGGATACACCTGATCTATGTATACTCCCCATATACAACATCATACCATCAATTTTTTTGTTCCAACAGTCTTGGAGTGATCTATCCAATGTGGGTTAGTGTCAGACCAATAGTGGTGGTTTTGTTTGTTAATTTCACCATTTACATAAACTTATGTAACCATATAAATAGCCAAATTAAGGTGTATCCATATGAATGGCCCACCCTGTACTGTGGCCTCCTCCTCCCCAATAGCCACCCTATTCTTCTCCAGATTTCTTTTCTTTAACAGTTAGTGTGCAAAACCTGCACAGTGAATGTGAAAAACCAAATACGCCCAACTGCCACCGCCATAACAATTCACATGCACAACTCTTCTTCACCATGTAAAACATTTGTCGACCGCCATCTGTAAGAAAACAGAAGAGAGACAACACAGAAAAAGAGAAAACAACATACATGCATTTACACATACAATGGAAGATATAAAATATTACACATTTGCAAAACTAAAGGATACTACAGGGTGGGCCATTTATATGGATACACCTGATCTATGTATACACCCCATATACAACATCATACCATCAATTTTTTTGTTCCAACAGTCTTGAAGGGATCTATCCAATGTGGGTTAGTGTCAGACCAATAGTGGTGGTTTTGTTTGTTAATTTCACCATTCACATAAAATTATGTAACCATATAAATAGCCAAATTAAGGTGTATCCATATGAATGGCCCACCCTGTACTGTGGCCTCCTCCTCCCCAATAGCCACCCTATTCCTCTCCAGATTTATTTTCTTTAACAGTTAGTGTGCAAAATCTGCACAGTGAATGTGAAGAAACAAATACGCCCAACTGCCACCGCCATAACAATTCACATGCACAACTCTTCTTCACCATGAAAAACACTTGTCGACCGCTATCTGTAAGAAAACAGAAGAGTGAAAACAGAAAAAAACAGATACCAATTTACATGCATTACCACATACAATAACAGATATAAAATACTACCCATGAAATGCACACAAAGTGACCTGTAAAAAAAGATTGTTTATATATGCATACATATCATACTGAAAAAGAGAAAAAAAGTCAGACAAAAAGAGTAAGAAAGTTGCAAGGAGAAAGAACAAATACATGTTATAACAAACCCAATGCCAAACTCCTCTTCAACATGAAAAATACTTGCCGACCGGCCGCCATCTGTAAGAAAACAGAAGAGAGACAACACAGAAAAAGAGAAAACAACATACATGCATTTACACATACAATGGAAGATATAAAATATTACACATTGCAAAACTAAAGGATACTACAGGGTGGGCCATTTATATGGATACACCTGATCTATGTATACTCCCCATATACAACATCATACCATCAATTTTTTTTGTTCCAACAGTCTTGGAGTGATCTATCTAATGTGGGTTAGTGTCAGACCAATAGTGGTGGTTTTGTTTGTTAATTTCACCATTTACATAAACTTATGTAACCATATAAATAGCCAAATTAAGGTGTATCCATATGAATGGCCCACCCTGTACTGTGGCCTCCTCCTCCCCAATAGCCACCCTATTCTTCTCCAGATTTATTTTCTTTAACAGTTAGTGTGCAAAACCTGCACAGTGAATGTGAAAAACCAAATACGCCCAACTGCCACCGCCATAACAATTCACATGCACAACTCTTCTTCACCATGAAAAACATTTGTCGACCGCCATCTGTAAGAAAACAGAAGAGAGACAACACAGAAAAAGAGATACCAATTTACATGCATTACCACATTCAATAACAGATATAAAATACTACCCATGAAATGCACACAAAGTGACCTGTAAAAAAAGATTGTTTATATATGTATACATATCATACTGAAAAAGAGAAAAAAAGTCAGACAAAAAGAGTAAGAAAGTTGCAAGGAGAAAGAACAAATACATGTTATAACAAACCCAATGCCAAACTCCTCTTCAACATGAAAAATACTTGCCGACCGGCCGCCATCTGTAAGAAAACAGAAGAGAGACAACACAGAAAAAGAGAAAACAACATACATGCATTTACACATACAATGGAAGATATAAAATATTACACATTGCAAAACTAAAGGATACTACAGGGTGGGCCATTTATATGGATACACCTGATCTATGTATACTCCCCATATACAACATCATACCATCAATTTTTTTGTTCCAACAGTCTTGAAGGGATCTATCCAATGTGGGTTAGTGTCAGACCAATAGTGGTGGTTTTGTTTGTTAATTTCACCATTCACATAAAATTATGTAACCATATAAATAGCCAAATTAAGGTGTATCCATATGAATGGCCCACCCTGTACTGTGGCCTCCTCCTCCCCAATAGCCACCCTATTCCTCTCCAGATTTATTTTCTTTAACAGTTAGTGTGCAAAATCTGCACAGTGAATGTGAAGAAACAAATACGCCCAACTGCCACCGCCATAACAATTCACATGCACAACTCTTCTTCACCATGAAAAACACTTGTCGACCGCTATCTGTAAGAAAACAGAAGAGTGAAAACAGAAAAAACAGATACCAATTTACATGCATTACCACATACAATAACAGATATAAAATACTACCCATGAAATGCACACAAAGTGACCTGTAAAAAAAGATTGTTTATATATGCATACATATCATACTGAAAAAGAGAAAAAAAAGTCAGACAAAAAGAGTAAGAAAGTTGCAAGGAGAAAGAACAAATACATGTTATAACAAACCCAATGCCAAACTCCTCTTCAACATGAAAAATACTTGCCGACCGGCCGCCATCTGTAAGAAAACAGAAGAGAGACAACACAGAAAAAGAGAAAACAACATACATGCATTTACACATACAATGAAAGATATAAAATATTACACATTGCAAAACTAAAGGATACTACAGGGTGGGCCATTTATATGGATACACCTGATCTATGTATACTCCCCATATACAACATCATACCATCAATTTTTTTTGTTCCAACAGTCTTGGAGTGATCTATCCAATGTGGGTTAGTGTCAGACCAATAGTGGTGGTTTTGTTTGTTAATTTCACCATTTACATAAACTTATGTAACCATATAAATAGCCAAATTAAGGTGTATCCATATGAATGGCCCACCCTGTACTGTGGCCTCCTCCTCCCCAATAGCCACCCTACTCCTCTCCAGATTTATTTTCTTTAACAGTTAGTGTGCAAAATCTGCACAGTGAATGTGAAGAAACAAATACGCCCAACTGCCACCGCCATAACAATTCACATGCACAACTCTTCTTCACCATGAAAAACACTTGTCGACCGCTATCTGTAAGAAAACAGAAGAGTGAAAACAGAAAAAAACAGATACCAATTTACATGCATTACCACATACAATAACAGATATAAAATACTACCCATGAAATGCACACAAAGTGACCTGTAAAAAAAGATTGTTTATATATGCATACATATCATACTGAAAAAGAGAAAAAAAAGTCAGACAAAAAGAGTAAGAAAGTTGCAAGGAGAAAGAACAAATACATGTTATAACAAACCCAATGCCAAACTCCTCTTCAACATGAAAAATACTTGCCGACCGGCCGCCATCTGTAAGAAAACAGAAGAGAGACAACACAGAAAAAGAGAAAACAACATACATGCATTTACACATACAATGGAAGATATAAAATATTACACATTGCAAAACTAAAGGATACTACAGGGTGGGCCATTTATATGGATACACCTGATCTATGTATACTCCCCATATACAACATCATACCATCAATTTTTTTTGTTCCAACAGTCTTGGAGTGATCTATCCAATGTGGGTTAGTGTCAGACCAATAGTGGTGGTTTTGTTTGTTAATTTCACCATTTACATAAACTTATGTAACCATATAAATAGCCAAATTAAGGTGTATCCATATGAATGGCCCACCCTGTACTGTGGCCTCCTCCTCCCCAATAGCCACCCTATTCTTCTCCAGATTTATTTTCTTTAACAGTTAGTGTGCAAAACCTGCACAGTGAATGTGAAAAACCAAATACGCCCAACTGCCACCGCCATAACAATTCAAATGCACAACTCTTCTTCACCATGAAAAACATTTGTCGACCGCCATCTGTAAGAAAACAGAAGAGAGACAACACAGAAAAAGAGAAAACAGCATGCATGCATTTACACATACAATGGAAGATATAAAATATTACACATTGCAAAACTAAAGAATACTACAGGGTGGGCCATTTATATGGATACACCTGATCGATGTATACACCCCATATACAACATCATACCATCAATTTTTTTGTTCCAACAGTCTTGGAGGGATCTATCCAATGTGGGTTAGTGTCAGACCAATAGTGGTGGTTTTGTTTGTTAATTTCACCATTCACATAAAATTATGTAACCATATAAATAGCCAAATTAAGGTGTATCCATATGAATGGCCCACCCTGTACTGTGGCCTCCTCCTCCCCAATAGCCACCCTACTCCTCTCCAGATTTATTTTCTTTAACAGTTAGTGTGCAAAATCTGCACAGTGAATGTGAAGAAACAAATACGCCCAACTGCCACCGCCATAACAATTCACATGCACAACTCTTCTTCACCATGAAAAACACTTGTCGTCCGCTATCTGTAAGAAAACAGAAGAGTGACAACACAAAAAAAGAGATACCAATTTACATGCATTACCACATTCAATAACAGATATAAAATACTACCCATGAAATGCACACAAAGTGACCTGTAAAAAAAGATTGTTTATATATGTATACATATCATACTGAAAAAGAGAAAAAAAGTCAGACAAAAAGAGTAAGAAAGTTGCAAGGAGAAAGAACAAATACATGTTATAACAAACCCAATGCCAAACTCCTCTTCAACATGAAAAATACTTGCCGACCGGCCGCCATCTGTAAGAAAACAGAAGAGAGACAACACAGAAAAAGAGAAAACAACATACATGCATTTACACATACAATGGAAGATATAAAATATTACACATTGCAAAACTAAAGGATACTACAGGGTGGGCCATTTATATGGATACACCTGATCTATGTATACTCCCCATATACAACATCATACCATCAATTTTTTTGTTCCAACAGTCTTGAAGGGATCTATCCAATGTGGGTTAGTGTCAGACCAATAGTGGTGGTTTTGTTTGTTAATTTCACCATTCACATAAAATTATGTAACCATATAAATAGCCAAATTAAGGTGTATCCATATGAATGGCCCACCCTGTACTGTGGCCTCCTCCTCCCCAATAGCCACCCTATTCCTTTTACAGATTTATTTTCTTTAACAGTTAGTGTGCAAAATCTGCACAGTGAATGTGAAGAAACAAATACGCCCAACTGCCACCGCCATAACAATTCACATGCACAACTCTTCTTCACCATGAAAAACACTTGTCGACCGCTATCTGTAAGAAAACAGAAGAGTGAAAACAGAAAAAAACAGATACCAATTTACATGCATTACCACATACAATAACAGATATAAAATACTACCCATGAAATGCACACAAAGTGACCTGTAAAAAAAGATTGTTTATATATGCATACATATCATACTGAAAAAGAGAAAAAAAAGTCAGACAAAAAGAGTAAGAAAGTTGCAAGGAGAAAGAACAAATACATGTTATAACAAACCCAATGCCAAACTCCTCTTCAACATGAAAAATACTTGCCGACCGGCCGCCATCTGTAAGAAAACAGAAGAGAGACAACACAGAAAAAGAGAAAACAACATACATGCATTTACACATACAATGGAAGATATAAAATATTACACATTGCAAAACTAAAGGATACTACAGGGTGGGCCATTTATATGGATACACCTGATCTATGTATACTCCCCATATACAACATCATACCATCATTTTTTTTTGTTCCAACAGTCTTGGAGTGATCTATCCAATGTGGGTTAGTGTCAGACCAATAGTGGTGGTTTTGTTTGTTAATTTCACCATTTACATAAACTTATGTAACCATATAAATAGCCAAATTAAGGTGTATCCATATGAATGGCCCACCCTGTACTGTGGCCTCCTCCTCCCCAATAGCCACCCTATTCTTCTCCAGATTTATTTTCTTTAACAGTTAGTGTGCAAAACCTGCACAGTGAATGTGAAAAACCAAATACGCCCAACTGCCACCGCCATAACAATTCACATGCACAACTCTTCTTCACCATGAAAAACATTTGTCGACCGCCATCTGTAAGAAAACAGAAGAGAGACAACACAGAAAAAGAGAAAACAGCATGCATGCATTTACACATACAATGGAAGATATAAAATATTACACATTGCAAAACTAAAGAATACTACAGGGTGGGCCATTTATATGGATACACCTGATCTATGTATACACCCCATATACAACATCATACCATCAATTTTTTTGTTCCAACAGTCTTGGAGGGATCTATCCAATGTGGGTTAGTGTCAGACCAATAGTGGTGGTTTTGTTTGTTAATTTCACCATTCACATAAAATTATGTAACCATATAAATAGCCAAATTAAGGTGTATCCATATGAATGGCCCACCCTGTACTGTGGCCTCCTCCTCCCCAATAGCCACCCTACTCCTCTCCAGATTTATTTTCTTTAACAGTTAGTGTGCAAAATCTGCACAGTGAATGTGAAGAAACAAATACGCCCAACTGCCACCGCCATAACAATTCACATGCACAACTCTTCTTCACCATGAAAAACACTTGTCGACCGCTATCTGTAAGAAAACAGAAGAGTGACAACACAAAAAAAGAGATACCAATTTACATGCATTACCACATTCAATAACAGATATAAAATACTACCCATGAAATGCACACAAAGTGACCTGTAAAAAAAGATTGTTTATATATGTATACATATCATACTGAAAAAGAGAAAAAAAGTCAGACAAAAAGAGTAAGAAAGTTGCAAGGACAAAGAACAAATACATGTTATAACAAACCCAATGCCAAACTCCTCTTCAACATGAAAAATACTTGCCGACCGGCCGCCATCTGTAAGAAAACAGAAGAGAGACAACACAGAAAAAGAGAAAACAACATACATGCATTTACACATACAATGGAAGATATAAAATATTACACATTGCAAAACTAAAGGATACTACAGGGTGGGCCATTTATATGGATACACCTGATCTATGTATACTCCCCATATACAACATCATACCATCAATTTTGTTTGTTCCAACAGTCTTGGAGTGATCTATCCAATGTGGGTTAGTGTCAGACCAATAGTGGTGGTTTTGTTTGTTAATTTCACCATTTACATAAACTTATGTAACCATATAAATAGCCAAATTAAGGTGTATCCATATGAATGGCCCACCCTGTACTGTGGCCTCCTCCTCCCCAATAGCCACCCTATTCTTCTCCAGATTTATTTTCTTTAACAGTTAGTGTGCAAAACCTGCACAGTGAATGTGAAAAACCAAATATGCCCAACTGCCACCGCCATAACAATTCACATGCACAACTCTTCTTCACCATGAAAAACATTTGTCGACCGCCATCTGTAAGAAAACAGAAGAGAGACAACACAGAAAAAGAGAAAACATGATACATGCATTTACACATACAATGGAAGATATAAAATATTACACATTTGCAAAACTAAAGGATACTACAGGGTGGGCCATTTATATGGATACACCTGATCTATGTATACACCCCATATACAACATCATACCATCAATTTTTTTGTTCCAACAGTCTTGAAGGGATCTATCCAATGTGGGTTAGTGTCAGACCAATAGTGGTGGTTTTGTTTGTTAATTTCACCATTCACATAAAATTATGTAACCATATAAATAGCCAAATTAAGGTGTATCCATATGAATGGCCCACCCTGTACTGTGGCCTCCTCCTCCCCAATAGCCACCCTATTCCTCTCCAGATTTATTTTCATTAACAGTTACTGTGCAAAATCTGCACAGTGAATGTGAAGAAACAAATACGCCCAACTGCCACCGCCATAACAATTCACATGCACAACTCTTCTTCACCATGAAAAACACTTGTCGACCGCTATCTGTAAGAAAACAGAAGAGTGAAAACAGAAAAAAAACAGATACCAATTTACATGCATTACCACATACAAAAACAGATATAAAATACTACCCATGAAATGCACACAAAGTGACCTGTAAAAAAAGATTGTTTATATATGCATACATATCATACTGAAAAAGAGAAAAAAAGTCAGACAAAAAGAGTAAGAAAGTTGCAAGGAGAAAGAACAAATACATGTTATAACAAACCCAATGCCAAACTTCTCTTCAACATGAAAAATACTTGGCGACCGGTCGCCATCTGTAAGAAAACAGAAGAGAGACAACACAGAAAAAGAGAAAACAACATACATGCATTTACACATACAATGGAAGATATAAAATATTACACATTGCAAAACTAAAGGATACTACAGGGTGGGCCATTTATATGGATACACCTGATCTATGTATACTCCCCCATATACAACATCATACCATCCATTTTTTTTGTTCCAACAGTCTTGGAGTGATCTATCCAATGTGGGTTAGTGTCAGACCAATAGTGGTGGTTTTGTTTGTTAATTTTACCATTTACATAAACTTATGTAACCATATAAATAGCCAAATTAAGGTGTATCCATATGAATGGCCCACCCTGTACTGTGGCCTCCTCCTCCCCAATAGCCACCCTATTCTTCTCCAGATTTATTTTCTTTAACAGTTAGTGTGCAAAACCTGCACAGTGAATGTGAAAAACCAAATACGCCCAACTGCCACCGCCATAACAATTCACATGAACAACTCTTCTTCACCATGAAAAACATTTGTCGACCGCCATCTGTAAGAAAACAGAAGAGAGACAACACAGAAAAAGAGAAAACAACATACATGCATTTACACATACAATGGAAGATATAAAATATTACACATTGCAAAACTAAAGAATACTACAGGGTGGGCCATTTATATGGATACACCTGATCTATGTATACAACCCATATACAACATCATACCATCAATTTTTTTGTTCCAACAGTCTTGGAGGGATCTATCCAATGTGGGTTAGTGTCAGACCAATAGTGGTGGTTTTGTTTGTTAATTTCACCATTCACATAAAATTATGTAACCATATAAATAGCCAAATTAAGGTGTATCTATATGAATGGCCCACCCTGTACTGTGGCCTCCTCCTCCCCAATAGCCACCCTACTCCTCTCCAGATTTATTTTCTTTAACAGTTAGTGTGCAAAATCTGCACAGTGAATGTGAAGAAACAAATACGCCCAACTGCCACCGCCATAACAATTCACATGCACAACTCTTCTTCACCATGAAAAACACTTGTCGACCGCTATCTGTAAGAAAACAGAAGAGTGACAACACAAAAAAGAGATACCAATTTACATGCATTACCACATTCAATAACAGATATAAAATACTACCCATGAAATGCACACAAAGTGACCTGTAAAAAAAGATTGTTTATATATGTATACATATCATACTGAAAAAGAGAAAAAAAGTCAGACAAAAAGAGTAAGAAAGTTGCAAGGAGAAAGAACAAATACATGTTATAACAAACCCAATGCCAAACTCCTCTTCAACATGAAAAATACTTGTCGACCGGCCGCCATCTGTAAGAAAACAGAAGAGAGACAACACAGAAAAAGAGAAAACAGCATGCATGCATTTACACATACAATGGAAGATATAAAATATTACACATTGCAAAACTAAAGAATACTACAGGGTGGGCCATTTATATGGATACACCTGATCTATGTATACACCCCATATACAACATCATACCATCAATTTTTTTGTTCCAACAGTCTTGGAGGGATCTATCCAATGTGGGTTAGTGTCAGACCAATAGTGGTGGTTTTGTTTGTTAATTTCACCATTCACATAAAATTATGTAACCATATAAATAGCCAAATTAAGGTGTATCCATATGAATGGCCCACCCTGTACTGTGGCCTCCTCCTCCCCAATAGCCACCCTACTCCTCTCCAGATTTATTTTCTTTAACAGTTAGTGTGCAAAATCTGCACAGTGAATGTGAAGAAACAAATACGCCCAACTGCCACCGCCATAACAATTCACATGCACAACTCTTCTTCACCATGAAAAACACTTGTCGACCGCTATCTGTAAGAAAACAGAAGAGTGACAACACAAAAAAAGAGATACCAATTTACATGCATTACCACATTCAATAACAGATATAAAATACTACCCATGAAATGCACACAAAGTGACCTGTAAAAAAAGATTGTTTATATATGTATACATATCATACTGAAAAAGAGAAAAAAAGTCAGACAAAAAGAGTAAGAAAGTTGCAAGGAGAAAGAACAAATACATGTTATAACAAACCCAATGCCAAACTCCTCTTCAACATGAAAAATACTTGTCGACCGGCCGCCATCTGTAAGAAAACAGAAGAGAGACAACACAGAAAAAGAGAAAACAGCATGCATGCATTTACACATACAATGGAAGATATAAAATATTACACATTGCAAAACTAAAGAATACTACAGGGTGGGCCATTTATATGGATACACCTGATCTATGTATACACCCCATATACAACATCATACCATCAATTTTTTTGTTCCAACAGTCTTGGAGGGATCTATCCAATGTGGGTTAGTGTCAGACCAATAGTGGTGGTTTTGTTTGTTAATTTCACCATTCACATAAAATTATGTAACCATATAAATAGCCAAATTAAGGTGTATCCATCTGAATGGCCCACCCTGTACTGTGGCCTCCTCCTCCCCAATAGCCACCCTACTCCTCTCCAGATTTATTTTCTTTAACAGTTAGTGTGCAAAATCTGCACAGTGAATGTGAAGAAACAATTACGCCCAACTGCCACCGCCATAACAATTCACATGCACAACTCTTCTTCACCATGAAAAACACTTGTCGACCGCTATCTGTAAGAAAACAGAAGAGTGACAACACAAAAAAAGAGATACCAATTTACATGCATTACCACATTCAATAACAGATATAAAATACTACCCATGAAATGCACACAAAGTGACCTGTAAAAAAAGATTGTTTATATATGTATACATATCATACTGAAAAAGAGAAAAAAGTCAGACAAAAAGAGTAAGAAAGTTGCAAGGAGAAAGAACAAATACATGTTATAACAAACCCAATGCCAAACTCCTCTTCAACATGAAAAATACTTGTCGACCGGCCGCCATCTGTAAGAAAACAGAAGAGAGACAACACAGAAAAAGAGAAAACAGCATGCATGCATTTACACATACAATGGAAGATATAAAATATTACACATTGCAAAACTAAAGAATACTACAGGGTGGGCCATTTATATGGATACACCTGATCTATGTATACACCCCATATACAACATCATACCATCAATTTTTTTGTTCCAACAGTCTTGGAGGGATCTATCCAATGTGGGTTAGTGTCAGACCAATAGTGGTGGTTTTGTTTGTTAATTTCACCATTCACATAAAATTATGTAACCATATAAATAGCCAAATTAAGGTGTATCCATATGAATGGCCCACCCTGTACTGTGGCCTCCTCCTCCCCAATAGCCACCCTACTCCTCTCCAGATTTATTTTCTTTAACAGTTAGTGTGCAAAATCTGCACAGTGAATGTGAAGAAACAAATACGCCCAACTGCCACCGCCATAACAATTCACATGCACAACTCTTCTTCACCATGAAAAACACTTGTCGACCGCTATCTGTAAGAAAACAGAAGAGTGACAACACAAAAAAAGAGATACCAATTTACATGCATTACCACATTCAATAACAGATATAAAATACTACCCATGAAATGCACACAAAGTGACCTGTAAAAAAAGATTGTTTATATATGTATACATATCATACTGAAAAAGAGAAAAAAAGTCAGACAAAAAGAGTAAGAAAGTTGCAAGGAGAAAGAACAAATACATGTTATAACAAACCCAATGCCAAACTCCTCTTCAACATGAAAAATACTTGCCGACCGGCCGCCATCTGTAAGAAAACAGAAGAGAGACAACACAGAAAAAGAGAAAACAACATACATGCATTTACACATACAATGGAAGATATAAAATATTACACATTGCAAAACTAAAGGATACTACAGGGTGGGCCATTTATATGGATACACCTGATCTATGTATACTCCCCATATACAACATCATACCATCAATTTTTTTGTTCCAACAGTCTTGAAGGGATCTATCCAATGTGGGTTAGTGTCAGACCAATAGTGGTGGTTTTGTTTGTTAATTTCACCATTCACATAAAATTATGTAACCATATAAATAGCCAAATTAAGGTGTATCCATATGAATGGCCCACCCTGTACTGTGGCCTCCTCCTCCCCAATAGCCACCCTATTCCTTTTACAGATTTATTTTCTTTAACAGTTAGTGTGCAAAATCTGCACAGTGAATGTGAAGAAACAAATACGCCCAACTGCCACCGCCATAACAATTCACATGCACAACTCTTCTTCACCATGAAAAACACTTGTCGACCGCTATCTGTAAGAAAACAGAAGAGTGAAAACAGAAAAAAACAGATACCAATTTACATGCATTACCACATACAATAACAGATATAAAATACTACCCATGAAATGCACACAAAGTGACCTGTAAAAAAAGATTGTTTATATATGCATACATATCATACTGAAAAAGAGAAAAAAAAGTCAGACAAAAAGAGTAAGAAAGTTGCAAGGAGAAAGAACAAATACATGTTATAACAAACCCAATGCCAAACTCCTCTTCAACATGAAAAATACTTGCCGACCGGCCGCCATCTGTAAGAAAACAGAAGAGAGACAACACAGAAAAAGAGAAAACAACATACATGCATTTACACATACAATGGAAGATATAAAATATTACACATTGCAAAACTAAAGGATACTACAGGGTGGGCCATTTATATGGATACACCTGATCTATGTATACTCCCCATATACAACATCATACCATCAATTTTTTTTGTTCCAACAGTCTTGGAGTGATCTATCCAATGTGGGTTAGTGTCAGACCAATAGTGGTGGTTTTGTTTGTTAATTTCACCATTTACATAAACTTATGTAACCATATAAATAGCCAAATTAAGGTGTATCCATATGAATGGCCCACCCTGTACTGTGGCCTCCTCCTCCCCAATAGCCACCCTATTCTTCTCCAGATTTCTTTTCTTTAACAGTTAGTGTGCAAAACCTGCACAGTGAATGTGAAAAACCAAATACGCCCAACTGCCACCGCCATAACAATTCACATGCACAACTCTTCTTCACCATGAAAAACATTTGTCGACCGCCATCTGTAAGAAAACAGAAGAGAGACAACACAGAAAAAGAGAAAACAGCATGCATGCATTTACACATACAATGGAAGATATAAAATATTACACATTGCAAAACTAAAGAATACTACAGGGTGGGCCATTTATATGGATACACCTGATCTATGTATACACCCCATATACAACATCATACCATCAATTTTTTTGTTCCAACAGTCTTGGAGGGATCTATCCAATGTGGGTTAGTGTCAGACCAATAGTGGTGGTTTTGTTTGTTAATTTCACCATTCACATAAAATTATGTAACCATATAAATAGCCAAATTAAGGTGTATCCATATGAATGGCCCACCCTGTACTGTGGCCTCCTCCTCCCCAATAGCCACCCTACTCCTCTCCAGATTTATTTTCTTTAACAGTTAGTGTGCAAAATCTGCACAGTGAATGTGAAGAAACAAATACGCCCAACTGCCACCACCATAACAATTCACATGCACAACTCTTCTTCACCATGAAAAACACTTGTCGACCGCTATCTGTAAGAAAACAGAAGAGTGACAACACAAAAAAAGAGATACCAATTTACATGCATTACCACATTCAATAACAGATATAAAGTACTACCCATGAAATGCACACAAAGTGACCTGTAAAAAAAGATTGTTTATATATGTATACATATCATACTGAAAAAGAGAAAAAAAGTCAGACAAAAAGAGTAAGAAAGTTGCAAGGACAAAGAACAAATACATGTTATAACAAACCCAATGCCAAACTCCTCTTCAACATGAAAAATACTTGCCGACCGGCCGCCATCTGTAAGAAAACAGAAGAGAGACAACACAGAAAAAGAGAAAACAACATACATGCATTTACACATACAATGGAAGATATAAAATATTACACATTGCAAAACTAAAGGATACTACAGGGTGGGCCATTTATATGGATACACCTGATCTATGTATACTCCCCATATACAACATCATACCATCAATTTTGTTTATTCCAACAGTCTTGGAGTGATCTATCCAATGTGGGTTAGTGTCAGACCAATAGTGGTGGTTTTGTTTGTTAATTTCACCATTTACATAAACTTATGTAACCATATACAGTGGAGGAAATAATTATTTGACCCCTCACTGATTTTGTAAGTTTGTCCAATGACAAAGAAATGAAAAGTCTCAGAACAGTATCATTTCAATGGTAGGTTTATTTTAACAGTGGCAGATAGCACATCAAAAGGAAAATCGAAAAAATAACCTTAAATAAAAGATAGCAACTGATTTGCATTTCATTGAGTGAAATAAGTTTTTGAACCCCTACCAACCATTAAGATTTCTGGCTCCCACAGAGTGGTTAGACACTTCTACTCAATTAGTCACCCTCATTAAGGACACCTGTCTTAACTAGTCACCTGTATAAAAGACACCTGTCCACAGAATCAATCAATCAAGCAGACTCCAAACTCTCCAACATGGGAAAGACCAAAGAGCTGTCCAAGGATGTCAGAGACAAAATTGTAGTCCTGCACAAGGCTGGAATGGGCTACAAAACCATTAGCAAGAAGCTGGGAGAGAAGGTGACAACTGTTGGTGCGATTGTTCGAAAATGGAAGGAGCACAAAATGACCATCAATCGACCTCGCTCTGGGGCTCCATGCAAGATCTCACCTCGTGGGGTGTCAATGGTTCTGAGAAAGGTGAAAAAGCATCCTAGAACTACATGGGAGGAGTTAGTGAATGACCTAAAATTAGCAGGGACCACAGTCACCAAGAAAACCATTGGAAACACATTACACCGCAATGGATTAAAATCCTGCAGGGCTCGCAAGGTCCCCCTGCTCAAGAAGGCACGTGTGCAGGCCCGTCTGAAGTTTGCCAATGAACACCTGAATGATTCTGTGAGTGACTGGGAGAAGGTGCTGTGGTCTGATGAGACCAAAATAGAGCTCTTTGGCATTAACTCAACTCGCTGTGTTTGGAGGAAGAAAAATGCTGCCTATGACCCCCAAAACACCGTCCCCACCGTCAAGCATGGGGGTGGAAACATTTTGCTTTGGTGGTGTTTTTCTGCTAAGGGCACAGGACAACTTAATCGCATTAACAGGAAAATGGACGGAGCCATGTATCGTGAAATCCTGAACGACAACCTCCTTCCCTCTGCCAGGAAACTGAAAATGGGTCGTGGATGGGTGTTCCAGCACGACAATGACCCAAAACATACAGCAAAGGCAACAAAGGAGTGGCTCAAGAAGAAGCACATTAAGGTCATGGAGTGGCCTAGTCAGTCTCCGGACCTTAATCCAATAGAAAACCTATGGAGGGAGCTCAAGCTCAGAGTTGCACAGAGACAGCCTCGAAACCTTAGGGATTTAGAGATGATCTGCAAAGAGGAGTGGACCAACATTCCTCCTAAAATGTGTGCAAACTTGGTCATCAATTACAAGAAACGTTTGACCTCTGTGCTTGCAAACAAGGGTTTTTCCACTAAGTATTAAGTCCTTTATTGTTAGAGGGTTCAAAAACTTATTTCGCTCAATGAAATGCAAATCAGTTGCTATCTTTTATTTAAGGTTATTTTTTCGATTTTCCTTTTGATGTGCTATCTGCCACTGTTAAAATAAACCTACCATTGAAATGATACTGTTCTGAGACTTTTCATTTCTTTGTCATTGGACAAACTTACAAAATCAGTGAGGGGTCAAATAATTATTTCCTCCACTGTAAATAGCCAAATTAAGGTGTATCCATATGAATGGCCCACCCTGTACTGTGGCCTCCTCCTCCCCAATAGCCACCCTATTCTTCTCCAGATTTATTTTCTTTAACAGTTAGTGTGCAAAACCTGCACAGTGAATGTGAAAAACCAAATATGCCCAACTGCCACCGCCATAACAATTCACATGCACAACTCTTCTTCACCATGAAAAACATTTGTCGACCGCCATCTGTAAGAAAACAGAAGAGAGACAACACAGAAAAAGAGAAAACATGATACATGCATTTACACATACAATGGAAGATATAAAATATTACACATTTGCAAAACTAAAGGATACTACAGGGTGGGCCATTTATATGGATACACCTGATCTATGTATACACCCCATATACAACATCATACCATCAATTTTTTTGTTCCAACAGTCTTGAAGGGATCTATCCAATGTGGGTTAGTGTCAGACCAATAGTGGTGGTTTTGTTTGTTAATTTCACCATTCACATAAAATTATGTAACCATATAAATAGCCAAATTAAGGTGTATCCATATGAATGGCCCACCCTGTACTGTGGCCTCCTCCTCCCCAATAGCCACCCTATTCCTCTCCAGATTTATTTTCATTAACAGTTACTGTGCAAAATCTGCACAGTGAATGTGAAGAAACAAATACGCCCAACTGCCACCGCCATAACAATTCACATGCACAACTCTTCTTCACCATGAAAAACACTTGTCGACCGCTATCTGTAAGAAAACAGAAGAGTGAAAACAGAAAAAAAACAGATACCAATTTACATGCATTACCACATACAAAAACAGATATAAAATACTACCCATGAAATGCACACAAAGTGACCTGTAAAAAAAGATTGTTTATATATGCATACATATCATACTGAAAAAGAGAAAAAAAGTCAGACAAAAAGAGTAAGAAAGTTGCAAGGAGAAAGAACAAATACATGTTATAACAAACCCAATGCCAAACTTCTCTTCAACATGAAAAATACTTGGCGACCGGTCGCCATCTGTAAGAAAACAGAAGAGAGACAACACAGAAAAAGAGAAAACAACATACATGCATTTACACATACAATGGAAGATATAAAATATTACACATTGCAAAACTAAAGGATACTACAGGGTGGGCCATTTATATGGATACACCTGATCTATGTATACTCCCCCATATACAACATCATACCATCAATTTTTTTTGTTCCAACAGTCTTGGAGTGATCTATCCAATGTGGGTTAGTGTCAGACCAATAGTGGTGGTTTTGTTTGTTAATTTTACCATTTACATAAACTTATGTAACCATATAAATAGCCAAATTAAGGTGTATCCATATGAATGGCCCACCCTGTACTGTGGCCTCCTCCTCCCCAATAGCCACCCTATTCTTCTCCAGATTTATTTGCTTTAACAGTTAGTGTGCAAAACCTGCACAGTGAATGTGAAAAACCAAATACGCCCAACTGCCACCGCCATAACAATTCACATGAACAACTCTTCTTCACCATGAAAAACATTTGTCGACCGCCATCTGTAAGAAAACAGAAGAGAGACAACACAGAAAAAGAGAAAACAACATACATGCATTTACACATACAATGGAAGATATAAAATATTACACATTGCAAAACTAAAGAATACTACAGGGTGGGCCATTTATATGGATACACCTGATCTATGTATACACCCCATATACAACATCATACCATCAATTTTTTTGTTCCAACAGTCTTGGAGGGATCTATCCAATGTGGGTTAGTGTCAGACCAATAGTGGTGGTTTTGTTTGTTAATTTTACCATTCACATAAAATTATGTAACCATATAAATAGCCAAATTAAGGTGTATCCATATGAATGGCCCACCCTGTACTGTGGCCTCCTCCTCCCCAATAGCCACCCTACTCCTCTCCAGATTTATTTTCTTTAACAGTTAGTGTGCAAAATCTGCACAGTGAATGTGAAGAAACAAATACGCCCAACTGCCACCGCCATAACAATTCACATGCACAACTCTTCTTCACCATGAAAAACACTTGTCGACCGCTATCTGTAAGAAAACAGAAGAGTGACAACACAAAAAAGAGATACCAATTTACATGCATTACCACATTCAATAACAGATATAAAATACTACCCATGAAATGCACACAAAGTGACCTGTAAAAAAAGATTGTTTATATATGTATACATATCATACTGAAAAAGAGAAAAAAAGTCAGACAAAAAGAGTAAGAAAGTTGCAAGGAGAAAGAACAAATACATGTTATAACAAACCCAATGCCAAACTCCTCTTCAACATGAAAAATACTTGTCGACCGGCCGCCATCTGTAAGAAAACAGAAGAGAGACAACACAGAAAAAGAGAAAACAGCATGCATGCATTTACACATACAATGGAAGATATAAAATATTACACATTGCAAAACTAAAGAATACTACAGGGTGGGCCATTTATATGGATACACCTGATCTATGTATACACCCCATATACAACATCATACCATCAATTTTTTTGTTCCAACAGTCTTGGAGGGATCTATCCAATGTGGGTTAGTGTCAGACCAATAGTGGTGGTTTTGTTTGTTAATTTCACCATTCACATAAAATTATGTAACCATATAAATAGCCAAATTAAGGTGTATCCATATGAATGGCCCACCCTGTACTGTGGCCTCCTCCTCCCCAATAGCCACCCTACTCCTCTCCAGATTTATTTTCTTTAACAGTTAGTGTGCAAAATCTGCACAGTGAATGTGAAGAAACAATTACGCCCAACTGCCACCGCCATAACAATTCACATGCACAACTCTTCTTCACCATGAAAAACACTTGTCGACCGCTATCTGTAAGATAACAGAAGAGTGACAACACAAAAAAAGAGATACCAATTTACATGCATTACCACATTCAATAACAGATATAAAATACTACCCATGAAATGCACACAAAGTGACCTGTAAAAAAAGATTGTTTATATATGTATACATATCATACTGAAAAAGAGAAAAAAAGTCAGACAAAAAGAGTAAGAAAGTTGCAAGGAGAAAGAACAAATACATGTTATAACAAACCCAATGCCAAACTCCTCTTCAACATGAAAAATACTTGTCGACCGGCCGCCATCTGTAAGAAAACAGAAGAGAGACAACACAGAAAAAGAGAAAACAGCATGCATGCATTTACACATACAATGGAAGATATAAAATATTACACATTGCAAAACTAAAGAATACTACAGGGTGGGCCATTTATATGGATACACCTGATCTATGTATACACCCCATATACAACATCATACCATCAATTTTTTTGTTCCAACAGTCTTGGAGGGATCTATCCAATGTGGGTTAGTGTCAGACCAATAGTGGTGGTTTTGTTTGTTAATTTCACCATTAACATAAAATTATGTAACATATAAATAGCCAAATTAAGGTGTATACATATGAATGGCCCACCCTGTACTGTGGCCTCCTCCTCCCCAATAGCCACCCTACTCCTCTCCAGATTTATTTTCTTTAACAGTTAGTGTGCAAAATCTGCACAGTGAATGTGAAGAAACAAATACGCCCAACTGCCACCGCCATAACAATTCACATGCACAACTCTTCTTCACCATGAAAAACACTTGTCGACCGCTATCTGTAAGAAAACAGAAGAGTGACAACACAAAAAAAGAGATACCAATTTACATGCATTACCACATTCAATAACAGATATAAAATACTACCCATGAAATGCACACAAAGTGACCTGTAAAAAAAGATTGTTTATATATGTATACATATCATACTGAAAAAGAGAAAAAAAGTCAGACAAAAAGAGTAAGAAAGTTGCAAGGAGAAAGAACAAATACATGTTATAACAAACCCAATGCCAAACTCCTCTTCAACATGAAAAATACTTGCCGACCGGCCGCCATCTGTAAGAAAACAGAAGAGAGACAACACAGAAAAAGAGAAAACAACATACATGCATTTACACATACAATGTAAGATATAAAATATTACACATTGCAAAACTAAAGGATACTACAGGGTGGGCCATTTATATGGATACACCTGATCTATGTATACTCCCCATATACAACATCATACCATCAATTTTTTTGTTCCAACAGTCTTGGAGTGATCTATCCAATGTGGGTTAGTGTCAGACCAATAGTGGTGGTTTTGTTTGTTAATTTCACCATTTACATAAACTTATGTAACCATATAAATAGCCAAATTAAGGTGTATCCATATGAATGGCCCACCCTGTACTGTGGCCTCCTCCTCCCCAATAGCCACCCTATTCTTCTCCAGATTTATTTTCTTTAACAGTTAGTGTGCAAAACCTGCACAGTGAATGTGAAAAACCAAATATGCCCAACTGCCACCGCCATAACAATTCACATGCACAACTCTTCTTCACCATGAAAAACATTTGTCGACCGCCATCTGTAAGAAAACAGAAGAGAGACAACACAGAAAAAGAGAAAACATGATACATGCATTTACACATACAATGGAAGATATAAAATATTACACATTTGCAAAACTAAAGGATACTACAGGGTGGGCCATTTATATGGATACACCTGATCTATGTATACACCCCATATACAACATCATACCATCAATTTTTTTGTTCCAACAGTCTTGAAGGGATCTATCCAATGTGGGTTAGTGTCAGACCAATAGTGGTGGTTTTGTTTGTTAATTTCACCATTCACATAAAATTATGTAACCATATAAATAGCCAAATTAAGGTGTATCCATATGAATGGCCCACCCTGTACTGTGGCCTCCTCCTCCCCAATAGCCACCCTATTCCTCTCCAGATTTATTTTCTTTAACAGTTAGTGTGCAAAATCTGCACAGTGAATGTGAAGAAACAAATACGCCCAACTGCCACCGCCATAACAATTCACATGCACAACTCTTCTTCACCATGAAAAACACTTGTCGACCGCTATCTGTAAGAAAACAGAAGAGTGAAAACAGAAAAAAACAGATACCAATGTACATGCATTACCACATACAAAAACAGATATAAAATACTACCCATGAAATGCACACAAAGTGACCTGTAAAAAAGATTGTTTATATATGCATACATATCATACTGAAAAAGAGAAAAAAAGTCAGACAAAAAGAGTAAGAAAGTTGCAAGGAGAAAGAACAAATACATGTTATAACAAACCCAATGCCAAACTCCTCTTCAACATGAAAAATACTTGGCGACCGGTCGCCATCTGTAAGAAAACAGAAGAGAGACAACACAGAAAAAGAGAAAACAACATACATGCATTTACACATACAATGGAAGATATAAAATATTACACATTGCAAAACTAAAGGATACTACAGGGTGGGCCATTTATATGGATACACCTGATCTATGTATACTCCCCCATATACAACATCATACCATCAATTTTTTTTGTTCCAACAGTCTTGGAGTGATCTATCCAATGTGGGTTAGTGTCAGACCAATAGTGGTGGTTTTGTTTGTTAATTTCACCATTTACATAAACTTATGTAACCATATAAATAGCCAAATTAAGGTGTATCCATATGAATGGCCCACCCTGTACTGTGGCCTCCTCCTCCCCAATAGCCACCCTATTCTTCTCCAGATTTATTTTCTTTAACAGTTAGTGTGCAAAACCTGCACAGTGAATGTGAAAAACCAAATACGCCCAACTGCCACCGCCATAACAATTCACATGAACAACTCTTCTTCACCATGAAAAACATTTGTCGACCGCCATCTGTAAGAAAACAGAAGAGAGACAACACAGAAAAAGAGAAAACAGCATGCATGCATTTACACATACAATGGAAGATATAAAATATTACACATTGCAAAACTAAAGAATACTACAGGGTGGGCCATTTATATGGATACACCTGATCTATGTATACACCCCATATACAACATCATACCATCAATTTTTTTGTTCCAACAGTCTTGAAGGGATCTATCCAATGTGGGTTAGTGTCAGACCAATAGTGGTGGTTTTGTTTGTTAATTTCACCATTCACATAAAATTATGTAACCATATAAATAGCCAAATTAAGGTGTATCCATATGAATGGCCCACCCTGTACTGTGGCCTCCTCCTCCCCAATAGCCACCCTATTCCTCTCCAGATTTATTTTCTTTAACAGTTAGTGTGCAAAATCTGCACAGTGAATGTGAAGAAACAAATACGCCCAACTGCCACCGCCATAACAATTCACATGCACAACTCTTCTTCACCATGAAAAACACTTGTCGACCGCTATCTGTAAGAAAACAGAAGAGTGAAAACAGAAAAAAACAGATACCAATTTACATGCATTACCACATACAAAAACAGATATAAAATACTACCCATGAAATGCACACAAAGTGACCTGTAAAAAAAGATTGTTTATATATGCATACATATCATACTGAAAAAGAGAAAAAAAGTCAGACAAAAAGAGTAAGAAAGTTGCAAGGAGAAAGAACAAATACATGTTATAACAAACCCAATGCCAAACTCCTCTTCAACATGAAAAATACTTGGCGACCGGTCGCCATCTGTAAGAAAACAGAAGAGAGACAACACAGAAAAAGAGAAAACAACATACATGCATTTACACATACAATGGAAGATATAAAATATTACACATTGCAAAACTAAAGGATGGGCCATTTATATGGATACACCTGATCTATGTATACTCCCCCATATACAACATCATACCATCAATTTTTTTTGTTCCAACAGTCTTGGAGTGATCTATCCAATGTGGGTTAGTGTCAGACCAATAGTGGTGGTTTTGTTTGTTAATTTCACCATTTACATAAACTTATGTAACCATATAAATAGCCAAATTAAGGTGTATCCATATGAATGGCCCACCCTGTACTGTGGCCTCCTCCTCCCAAATAGCCACCCTATTCTTCTCCAGATTTATTTTCTTTAACAGTTAGTGTGCAAAACCTGCACAGTGAATGTGAAAAACCAAATACGCCCAACTGCCACCGCCATAACAATTCACATGAACAACTCTTCTTCACCATGAAAAACATTTGTCGACCGCCATCTGTAAGAAAACAGAAGAGAGACAACACAGAAAAAGAGAAAACAGCATGCATGCATTTACACATACAATGGAAGATATAAAATATTACACATTGCAAAACTAAAGAATACTACAGGGTGGGCCATTTATATGGATACACCTGATCTATGTATACACCCCATATACAACATCATACCATCAATTTTTTTGTTCCAACAGTCTTGGAGGGATCTATCCAATGTGGGTTAGTGTCAGACCAATAGTGGTGGTTTTGTTTGTTAATTTCACCATTAACATAAAATTATGTAACCATATAAATAGCCAAATTAAGGTGTATCCATATGAATGGCCCACCCTGTACTGTGGCCTCCTCCTCCCCAATAGCCACCCTACTCCTCTCCAGATTTATTTTCTTTAACAGTTAGTGTGCAAAATCTGCACAGTGAATGTGAAGAAACAAATACGCCCAACTGCCACCGCCATAACAATTCACATGCACAACTCTTCTTCACCATGAAAAACACTTGTCGACCGCTATCTGTAAGAAAACAGAAGAGTGACAACACAAAAAAAGAGATACCAATTTACATGCATTACCACATTCAATAACAGATATAAAATACTACCCATGAAATGCACACAAAGTGACCTGTAAAAAAAGATTGTTTATATATGTATACATATCATACTGAAAAAGAGAAAAAAAGTCAGACAAAAAGAGTAAGAAAGTTGCAAGGAGAAAGAACAAATACATGTTATAACAAACCCAATGCCAAACTCCTCTTCAACATGAAAAATACTTGTCGACCGGCCGCCATCTGTAAGAAAACAGAAGAGAGACAACACAGAAAAAGAGAAAACAGCATGCATGCATTTACACATACAATGGAAGATATAAAATATTACACATTGCAAAACTAAAGAATACTACAGGGTGGGCCATTTATATGGATACACCTGATCTATGTATACACCCCATATACAACATCATACCATCAATTTTTTTGTTCCAACAGTCTTGGAGGGATCTATCCAATGTGGGTTAGTGTCAGACCAATAGTGGTGGTTTTGTTTGTTAATTTCACCATTAACATAAAATTATGTAACATATAAATAGCCAAATTAAGGTGTATACATATGAATGGCCCACCCTGTACTGTGGCCTCCTCCTCCCCAATAGCCACCCTACTCCTCTCCAGATTTATTTTCTTTAACAGTTAGTGTGCAAAATCTGCACAGTGAATGTGAAGAAACAAATACGCCCAACTGCCACCGCCATAACAATTCACATGCACAACTCTTCTTCACCATGAAAAACACTTGTCGACCGCTATCTGTAAGAAAACAGAAGAGTGACAACACAAAAAAAGAGATACCAATTTACATGCATTACCACATTCAATAACAGATATAAAATACTACCCATGAAATGCACACAAAGTGACCTGTAAAAAAAGATTGTTTATATATGTATACATATCATACTGAAAAAGAGAAAAAAAGTCAGACAAAAAGAGTAAGAAAGTTGCAAGGAGAAAGAACAAATACATGTTATAACAAACCCAATGCCAAACTCCTCTTCAACATGAAAAATACTTGCCGACCGGCCGCCATCTGTAAGAAAACAGAAGAGAGACAACACAGAAAAAGAGAAAACAACATACATGCATTTACACATACAATGTAAGATATAAAATATTACACATTGCAAAACTAAAGGATACTACAGGGTGGGCCATTTATATGGATACACCTGATCTATGTATACTCCCCATATACAACATCATACCATCAATTTTTTTGTTCCAACAGTCTTGGAGTGATCTATCCAATGTGGGTTAGTGTCAGACCAATAGTGGTGGTTTTGTTTGTTAATTTCACCATTTACATAAACTTATGTAACCATATAAATAGCCAAATTAAGGTGTATCCATATGAATGGCCCACCCTGTACTGTGGCCTCCTCCTCCCCAATAGCCACCCTATTCTTCTCCAGATTTATTTTCTTTAACAGTTAGTGTGCAAAACCTGCACAGTGAATGTGAAAAACCAAATATGCCCAACTGCCACCGCCATAACAATTCACATGCACAACTCTTCTTCACCATGAAAAACATTTGTCGACCGCCATCTGTAAGAAAACAGAAGAGAGACAACACAGAAAAAGAGAAAACATGATACATGCATTTACACATACAATGGAAGATATAAAATATTACACATTTGCAAAACTAAAGGATACTACAGGGTGGGCCATTTATATGGATACACCTGATCTATGTATACACCCCATATACAACATCATACCATCAATTTTTTTGTTCCAACAGTCTTGAAGGGATCTATCCAATGTGGGTTAGTGTCAGACCAATAGTGGTGGTTTTGTTTGTTAATTTCACCATTCACATAAAATTATGTAACCATATAAATAGCCAAATTAAGGTGTATCCATATGAATGGCCCACCCTGTACTGTGGCCTCCTCCTCCCCAATAGCCACCCTATTCCTCTCCAGATTTATTTTCTTTAACAGTTAGTGTGCAAAATCTGCACAGTGAATGTGAAGAAACAAATACGCCCAACTGCCACCGCCATAACAATTCACATGCACAACTCTTCTTCACCATGAAAAACACTTGTCGACCGCTATCTGTAAGAAAACAGAAGAGTGAAAACAGAAAAAAACAGATACCAATGTACATGCATTACCACATACAAAAACAGATATAAAATACTACCCATGAAATGCACACAAAGTGACCTGTAAAAAAGATTGTTTATATATGCATACATATCATACTGAAAAAGAGAAAAAAAGTCAGACAAAAAGAGTAAGAAAGTTGCAAGGAGAAAGAACAAATACATGTTATAACAAACCCAATGCCAAACTCCTCTTCAACATGAAAAATACTTGGCGACCGGTCGCCATCTGTAAGAAAACAGAAGAGAGACAACACAGAAAAAGAGAAAACAACATACATGCATTTACACATACAATGGAAGATATAAAATATTACACATTGCAAAACTAAAGGATACTACAGGGTGGGCCATTTATATGGATACACCTGATCTATGTATACTCCCCCATATACAACATCATACCATCAATTTTTTTTGTTCCAACAGTCTTGGAGTGATCTATCCAATGTGGGTTAGTGTCAGACCAATAGTGGTGGTTTTGTTTGTTAATTTCACCATTTACATAAACTTATGTAACCATATAAATAGCCAAATTAAGGTGTATCCATATGAATGGCCCACCCTGTACTGTGGCCTCCTCCTCCCCAATAGCCACCCTATTCTTCTCCAGATTTATTTTCTTTAACAGTTAGTGTGCAAAACCTGCACAGTGAATGTGAAAAACCAAATACGCCCAACTGCCACCGCCATAACAATTCACATGAACAACTCTTCTTCACCATGAAAAACATTTGTCGACCGCCATCTGTAAGAAAACAGAAGAGAGACAACACAGAAAAAGAGAAAACAGCATGCATGCATTTACACATACAATGGAAGATATAAAATATTACACATTGCAAAACTAAAGAATACTACAGGGTGGGCCATTTATATGGATACACCTGATCTATGTATACACCCCATATACAACATCATACCATCAATTTTTTTGTTCCAACAGTCTTGAAGGGATCTATCCAATGTGGGTTAGTGTCAGACCAATAGTGGTGGTTTTGTTTGTTAATTTCACCATTCACATAAAATTATGTAACCATATAAATAGCCAAATTAAGGTGTATCCATATGAATGGCCCACCCTGTACTGTGGCCTCCTCCTCCCCAATAGCCACCCTATTCCTCTCCAGATTTATTTTCTTTAACAGTTAGTGTGCAAAATCTGCACAGTGAATGTGAAGAAACAAATACGCCCAACTGCCACCGCCATAACAATTCACATGCACAACTCTTCTTCACCATGAAAAACACTTGTCGACCGCTATCTGTAAGAAAACAGAAGAGTGAAAACAGAAAAAAACAGATACCAATTTACATGCATTACCACATACAAAAACAGATATAAAATACTACCCATGAAATGCACACAAAGTGACCTGTAAAAAAAGATTGTTTATATATGCATACATATCATACTGAAAAAGAGAAAAAAAGTCAGACAAAAAGAGTAAGAAAGTTGCAAGGAGAAAGAACAAATACATGTTATAACAAACCCAATGCCAAACTCCTCTTCAACATGAAAAATACTTGGCGACCGGTCGCCATCTGTAAGAAAACAGAAGAGAGACAACACAGAAAAAGAGAAAACAACATACATGCATTTACACATACAATGGAAGATATAAAATATTACACATTGCAAAACTAAAGGATGGGCCATTTATATGGATACACCTGATCTATGTATACTCCCCCATATACAACATCATACCATCAATTTTTTTTGTTCCAACAGTCTTGGAGTGATCTATCCAATGTGGGTTAGTGTCAGACCAATAGTGGTGGTTTTGTTTGTTAATTTCACCATTTACATAAACTTATGTAACCATATAAATAGCCAAATTAAGGTGTATCCATATGAATGGCCCACCCTGTACTGTGGCCTCCTCCTCCCCAATAGCCACCCTATTCTTCTCCAGATTTATTTTCTTTAACAGTTAGTGTGCAAAACCTGCACAGTGAATGTGAAAAACCAAATACGCCCAACTGCCACCGCCATAACAATTCACATGAACAACTCTTCTTCACCATGAAAAACATTTGTCGACCGCCATCTGTAAGAAAACAGAAGAGAGACAACACAGAAAAAGAGAAAACAGCATGCATGCATTTACACATACAATGGAAGATATAAAATATTACACATTGCAAAACTAAAGAATACTACAGGGTGGGCCATTTATATGGATACACCTGATCTATGTATACACCCCATATACAACATCATACCATCAATTTTTTTGTTCCAACAGTCTTGGAGGGATCTATCCAATGTGGGTTAGTGTCAGACCAATAGTGGTGGTTTTGTTTGTTAATTTCACCATTAACATAAAATTATGTAACCATATAAATAGCCAAATTAAGGTGTATCCATATGAATGGCCCACCCTGTACTGTGGCCTCCTCCTCCCCAATAGCCACCCTACTCCTCTCCAGATTTATTTTCTTTAACAGTTAGTGTGCAAAATCTGCACAGTGAATGTGAAGAAACAAATACGCCCAACTGCCACCGCCATAACAATTCACATGCACAACTCTTCTTCACCATGAAAAACACTTGTCGACCGCTATCTGTAAGAAAACAGAAGAGTGACAACACAAAAAAAGAGATACCAATTTACATGCATTACCACATTCAATAACAGATATAAAATACTACCCATGAAATGCACACAAAGTGACCTGTAAAAAAAGATTGTTTATATATGTATACATATCATAGTGAAAAAGTGAAAAAAAGTCAGACAAAAAGAGTAAGAAAGTTGCAAGGAGAAAGAACAAATACATGTTATAACAAACCCAATGCCAAACTCCTCTTCAACATGAAAAATACTTGTTGACCGGCCGCCATCTGTAAGAAAACAGAAGAGAGACAACACAGAAAAAGAGAAAACAGCATGCATGCATTTACACATACAATGGAAGATATAAAATATTACACATTGCAAAACTAAAGAATACTACAGGGTGGGCCATTTATATGGATACACCTGATCTATGTATACACCCCATATACAACATCATACCATCAATTTTTTTGTTCCAACAGTCTTGGAGGGGTCTATCCAATGTGGGTTAGTGTCAGACCAATAGTGGTGGTTTTGTTTGTTAATTTCACCATTCACATAAAATTATGTAACCATATAAATAGCCAAATTAAGGTGTATCCATATGAATGGCCCACCCTGTACTGTGGCCTCCTCCTCCCCAATAGCCACCCTATTCCTCTCCAGATTTATTTTCTTTAACAGTTAGTGTGCAAAATCTGCACAGTGAATGTGAAGAAACAAATACGCCCAACTGCCACAGCCATAACAATTCACATGCACAACTCTTCTTCACCATGAAAAACACTTGTCGACCGCCATCTGTAAGAAAACAGAAGAGTGACAACACAAAAAAAGAGATACCAATTTACATGCATTACCACATTCAATAACAGATATAAAATACTACCCATGAAATGCACACAAAGTGACCTGTAAAAAAAGATTGTTTATATATGCATACATATCATACTGAAAAAGAGAAAAAAAGTCAGACAAAAAGAGTAAGAAAGTTTCAAGGAGAAAGAACAAATACATGTTATAACAAACCCAATGCCAAACTCCTCTTCAACATGAAAAATACTTGTCGACCGGCCGCCATCTGTAAGAAAACAGAAGAGAGACAACACAGAAAAAGAGAAAACAGCATACATGCATTTACACATACAATGGAAGATATAAAATATTACACATTGCAAAACTAAAGAATACTACAGGGTGGGCCATTTATATGGATACACCTGATCTATGTATACACCCCATATACAACATCATACCATCAATTTTTTTGTTCCAACAGTCTTGGAGGGATCTATCCAATGTGGGTTAGTGTCAGACCAATAGTGGTGGTTTTGTTTGTTAATTTCACCATTCACATAAAATTATGTAACCATATAAATAGCCAAATTAAGGTGTATCCATATGAATGGCCCACCCTGTACTGTGGCCTCCTCCTCCCCAATAGCCACCCTACTCCTCTCCAGATTTATTTTCTTTAACAGTTAGTGTGCAAAATCTGCACAGTGAATGTGAAGAAACAAATACGCCCAACTGCCACCGCCATAACAATTCACATGCACAACTCTTCTTCACCATGAAAAACACTTGTCGACCGCTATCTGTAAGAAAACAGAAGAGTGACAACACAAAAAAAGAGATACCAATTTACATGCATTACCACATTCAATAACAGATATAAAATACTACCCATGAAATGCACACAAAGTGACCTGTAAAAAAAGATTGTTTATATATGTATACATATCATACTAAAAGAGAAAAAAAGTCAGACAAAAAGAGTAAGAAAGTTGCAAGGAGAAAGAACAAATACATGTTATAACAAACCCAATGCCAAACTCCTCTTCAACACGAAAAATACTTGTCGACCGGCCGCCATCTGTAAGAAAACAGAAGAGAGACAACACAGAAAAAGAGAAAACAGCATGCATGCATGCATTTACACATACAATGGAAGATATAAAATATTACACATTGCAAAACTAAAGAATACTACAGGGTGGGCCATTTATATGGATACACCTGATCTATGTATACACCCCATATACAACATCATACCATCAATTTTTTGTTCCAACAGTCTTGGAGGGATCTATCCAATGTGGGTTAGTGTCAGACCAATAGTGGTGGTTTTGTCTGTTAATTTCACCATTCACATAAAATTATGTAACCATATAAATAGCCAAATTAAGGTGTATCCATATGAATGGCCCACCCTGTACTGTGGCCTCCTCCTCCCCAATAGCCACCCTATTCCTCTCCAGATTTATTTTCTTTAACAGTTAGTGTGCAAAATCTGCACAGTGAATGTGAAGAAACAAATACGCCCAACTGCCACCGCCATAACAATTCACATGCACAACTCTTCTTCACCATGAAAAACACTTGTCGACCGCTATCTGTAAGAAAACAGAAGAGTGACAACACAAAAAAAAGAGATACCAATTTACATGCATTACCACATTCAATAACAGATATAAAATACTACCCATGAAATGCACACAAAGTGACCTGTAAAAAAAGATTGTTTATATATGCATACATATCATACTGAAAAAGAGAAAAAAAGTCAGACAAAAAGAGTAAGAAAGTTGCAAGGAGAAAGAACAAATACATGTTATAACAAACCCAATGCCAAACTCCTCTTCAACATGAAAAATACTTGTCGACCGGCCGCCATCTGTAAGAAAACAGAAGAGAGACAACACAGAAAAAGAGAAAACAGCATACATGCATTTACACATACAATGGAAGATATAAAATATTACACATTGCAAAACTAAAGAATACTACAGGGTGGGCCATTTATATGGATACACCTGATCTATGTATACACCCCATATACAACATCATACCATCAATTTTTTTGTTCCAACAGTCTTGGAGGGATCTATCCAATGTGGGTTAGTGTCAGACCAATAGTGGTGGTTTTGTTTGTTAATTTCACCATTCACATAAAATTATGTAACCATATAAATAGCCAAATTAAGGTGTATCCATATGAATGGCCAACCCTGTACTGTGGCCTCCTCCTCCCCAATAGCCACCCTATTCCTCTCCAGATTTATTTTCTTTAACAGTTAGTGTGCAAAATCTGCACAGTGAATGTGAAGAAACAAATACGCCCAACTGCCACCGCCATAACAATTCACATGCACAACTCTTCTTCACCATGAAAAACACTTGTCGACCGCCATCTGTAAGAAAACAGAAGAGAGACAACACAGAAAAAGAGAAAACAACATACATGCATTTACGCATACAATGAAAGATATAAAATATTACACATTTGTAAAACTAAAGGATACTACAGGGTGGGCCATTTATATGGATACACCTGATCTATGTATACACCCCATATACAACATCATACCATCAATTTTTTTGTTCCAACAGTCTTGGAGGGATCTATCCAATGTGGGTTAGTGTCAGACCAATAGTGGTGGTTTTGTTTGTTAATTTCACCATTCACATAAAATTATGTAACCATATGAATAGCCAAATTAAGGTGTATCCATATGAATGGCCCACCCTGTACTGTGGCCTCCTCCTCCCCAATAGCCACCCTATTCCTCTCCAGATTTATTTTCTTTAACAGTTAGTGTGCAAAATCTGCACAGTGAATGTGAAGAAACAAATACGCCCAACTGCCACAGCCATAACAATTCACATGCACAACTCTTCTTCACCATGAAAAACACTTGTCGACCGCCATCTGTAAGAAAACAGAAGAGTGACAACACAAAAAAAGAGATACCAATTTACATGCATTACCACATTCAATAACAGATATAAAATACTACCCATGAAATGCACACAAAGTGACCTGTAAAAAAAGATTGTTTATATATGCATACATATCATACTGAAAAAGAGAAAAAAAGTCAGACAAAAAGAGTAAGAAAGTTTCAAGGAGAAAGAACAAATACATGTTATAACAAACCCAATGCCAAACTCCTCTTCAACATGAAAAATAATTGTCGACCGGCCGCCATCTGTAAGAAAACAGAAGAGAGACAACACAGAAAAAGAGAAAACAGCATACATGCATTTACACATACATGGGAAGATATAAAATATTACACATTGCAAAACTAAAGAATACTACAGGGTGGGCCATTTATATGGATACACCTGATCTATGTATACACCCCATATACAACATCATACCATCAATTTTTTTGTTCCAACAGTCTTGGAGTGATCTATCCAATGTGGGTTAGTGTCAGACCAATAGTGGTGGTTTTGTTTGTTAATTTCACCATTCACATAAAATTATGTAACCATATAAATAGCCAAATTAAGGTGTATCCATATGAATGGCCCACCCTGTACTGTGGCCTCCTCCTCCCCAATAGCCACCCTACTCCTCTCCAGATTTATTTTCTTTAACAGTTAGTGTGCAAAATCTGCACAGTGAATGTGAAGAAACAAATACGCCCAACTGCCACCGCCATAACAATTCACATGCACAACTCTTCTTCACCATGAAAAACACTTGTCGACCGCTATCTGTAAGAAAACAGAAGAGTGACAACACAAAAAAAGAGATACCAATTTACATGCATTACCACATTCAATAACAGATATAAAATACTACCCATGAAATGCACACAAAGTGACCTGTAAAAAAAGATTGTTTATATATGTATACATATCATACTGAAAAAGAGAAAAAAAGTCAGACAAAAAGAGTAAGAAAGTTGCAAGGAGAAAGAACAAATACATGTTATAACAAACCCAATGCCAAACTCCTCTTCAACACGAAAAATACTTGTCGACCGGCCGCCATCTGTAAGAAAACAGAAGAGAGACAACACAGAAAAAGAGAAAACAGCATGCATGCATTTACACATACAATGGAAGATATAAAATATTACACATTGCAAAACTAAAGAATACTACAGGGTGGGCCATTTATATGGATACACCTGATCTATGTATACACCCCATATACAACATCATACCATCAATTTTTTTGTTCCAACAGTCTTGGAGGGATCTATCCAATGTGTGTTAGTGTCAGACCAATAGTGGTGGTTTTGTTTGTTAATTTCACCATTCACATAAAATTATGTAACCATATACATAGCCAAATTAAGGTGTATCCATATGAATGGCCCACCCTGTACTGTGGCCTCCTCCTCCCCAATAGCCACCCTATTCCTCTCCAGATTTATTTTCTTTAACAGTTAGTGTGCAAAATCTGCACAGTGAATGTGAAGAAACAAATACGCCCAACTGCCACCGCCATAACAATTCACATGCACAACTCTTCTTCACCATGAAAAACACTTGTCGACCGCTATCTGTAAGAAAACAGAAGAGTGACAACACAAAAAAAAGAGATACCAATTTACATGCATTACCACATTCAATAACAGATATAAAATACTACCCATGAAATGCACACAAAGTGACCTGTAAAAAAGATTGTTTATATATGCATACATATCATACTGAAAAAGAGAAAAAAAGTCAGACAAAAAGAGTAAGAAAGTTGCAAGGAGAAAGAACAAATACATGTTATAACAAACCCAATGCCAAACTCCTCTTCAACATGAAAAATACTTGTCGACCGGCCGCCATCTGTAAGAAAACAGAAGAGAGACAACACAGAAAAAGAGAAAACAGCATACATGCATTTACACATACAATGGAAGATATAAAATATTACACATTGCAAAACTAAAGAATACTACAGGGTGGGCCATTTATATGGATACACCTGATCTATGTATACACCCCATATACAACATCATACCATCAATTTTTTTCTTCCAACAGTCTTGGAGTGATCTATCCAATGTGGGTTAGTGTCAGACCAATAGTGGTGGTTTTGTTTGTTAATTTCACCATTCACATAAAATTATGTAACCATATAAATAGCCAAATTAAGGTGTATCCATATGAATGGCCCACCCTGTACTGTGGCCTCCTCCTCCCCAATAGCCACCCTATTCCTCTCCAGATTTATTTTCTTTAACAGTTAGTGTGCAAAATCTGCACAGTGAATGTGAAGAAACAAATACGCCCAACTGCCACCGCCATAACAATTCACATGCACAACTCTTCTTCACCATGAAAAACACTTGTCGACCGCTATCTGTAAGAAAACAGAAGAGTGACAACACAAAAAAAAGAGATACCAATTTACATGCATTACCACATTCAATAACAGATATAAAATACTACCCATGAAATGCACACAAAGTGACCTGTAAAAAAGATTGTTTATATATGCATACATATCATACTGAAAAAGAGAAAAAAAGTCAGACAAAAAGAGTAAGAAAGTTGCAAGGAGAAAGAACAAATACATGTTATAACAAACCCAATGCCAAACTCCTCTTCAACATGAAAAATACTTGTCGACCGGCCGCCATCTGTAAGAAAACAGAAGAGAGACAACACAGAAAAAGAGAAAACAGCATACATGCATTTACACATACAATGGAAGATATAAAATATTACACATTGCAAAACTAAAGGATACTACAGGGTGGGCCATTTATATGGATACACCTGATCTATGTATACTCCCCCATATACAACATCATACCATCAATTTTTTTTGTTCCAACAGTCTTGGAGTGATCTATCCAATGTGGGTTAGTGTCAGACCAATAGTGGTGGTTTTGTTTGTTAATTTCACCATTTACATAAACTTATGTAACCATATAAATAGCCAAATTAAGGTGTATCCATATGAATGGCCCACCCTGTACTGTGGCCTCCTCCTCCCCAATAGCCACCCTATTCTTCTCCAGATTTATTTTCTTTAACAGTTAGTGTGCAAAACCTGCACAGTGAATGTGAAAAACCAAATACGCCCAACTGCCACCGCCATAACAATTCACATGAACAACTCTTCTTCACCATGAAAAACATTTGTCGACCGCCATCTGTAAGAAAACAGAAGAGAGACAACACAGAAAAAGAGAAAACAGCATGCATGCATTTACACATACAATGGAAGATATAAAATATTACACATTGCAAAACTAAAGAATACTACAGGGTGGGCCATTTATATGGATACACCTGATCTATGTATACACCCCATATACAACATCATACCATCAATTTTTTTGTTCCAACAGTCTTGAAGGGATCTATCCAATGTGGGTTAGTGTCAGACCAATAGTGGTGGTTTTGTTTGTTAATTTCACCATTCACATAAAATTATGTAACCATATAAATAGCCAAATTAAGGTGTATCCATATGAATGGCCCACCCTGTACTGTGGCCTCCTCCTCCCCAATAGCCACCCTATTCCTCTCCAGATTTATTTTCTTTAACAGTTAGTGTGCAAAATCTGCACAGTGAATGTGAAGAAACAAATACGCCCAACTGCCACCGCCATAACAATTCACATGCACAACTCTTCTTCACCATGAAAAACACTTGTCGACCGCTATCTGTAAGAAAACAGAAGAGTGAAAACAGAAAAAAACAGATACCAATTTACATGCATTACCACATACAAAAACAGATATAAAATACTACCCATGAAATGCACACAAAGTGACCTGTAAAAAAAGATTGTTTATATATGCATACATATCATACTGAAAAAGAGAAAAAAAGTCAGACAAAAAGAGTAAGAAAGTTGCAAGGAGAAAGAACAAATACATGTTATAACAAACCCAATGCCAAACTCCTCTTCAACATGAAAAATACTTGGCGACCGGTCGCCATCTGTAAGAAAACAGAAGAGAGACAACACAGAAAAAGAGAAAACAACATACATGCATTTACACATACAATGGAAGATATAAAATATTACACATTGCAAAACTAAAGGATGGGCCATTTATATGGATACACCTGATCTATGTATACTCCCCCATATACAACATCATACCATCAATTTTTTTTGTTCCAACAGTCTTGGAGTGATCTATCCAATGTGGGTTAGTGTCAGACCAATAGTGGTGGTTTTGTTTGTTAATTTCACCATTTACATAAACTTATGTAACCATATAAATAGCCAAATTAAGGTGTATCCATATGAATGGCCCACCCTGTACTGTGGCCTCCTCCTCCCCAATAGCCACCCTATTCTTCTCCAGATTTATTTTCTTTAACAGTTAGTGTGCAAAACCTGCACAGTGAATGTGAAAAACCAAATACGCCCAACTGCCACCGCCATAACAATTCACATGAACAACTCTTCTTCACCATGAAAAACATTTGTCGACCGCCATCTGTAAGAAAACAGAAGAGAGACAACACAGAAAAAGAGAAAACAGCATGCATGCATTTACACATACAATGGAAGATATAAAATATTACACATTGCAAAACTAAAGAATACTACAGGGTGGGCCATTTATATGGATACACCTGATCTATGTATACACCCCATATACAACATCATACCATCAATTTTTTTGTTCCAACAGTCTTGGAGGGATCTATCCAATGTGGGTTAGTGTCAGACCAATAGTGGTGGTTTTGTTTGTTAATTTCACCATTAACATAAAATTATGTAACCATATAAATAGCCAAATTAAGGTGTATCCATATGAATGGCCCACCCTGTACTGTGGCCTCCTCCTCCCCAATAGCCACCCTACTCCTCTCCAGATTTATTTTCTTTAACAGTTAGTGTGCAAAATCTGCACAGTGAATGTGAAGAAACAAATACGCCCAACTGCCACCGCCATAACAATTCACATGCACAACTCTTCTTCACCATGAAAAACACTTGTCGACCGCTATCTGTAAGAAAACAGAAGAGTGACAACACAAAAAAAGAGATACCAATTTACATGCATTACCACATTCAATAACAGATATAAAATACTACCCATGAAATGCACACAAAGTGACCTGTAAAAAAAGATTGTTTATATATGTATACATATCATAGTGAAAAAGTGAAAAAAAGTCAGACAAAAAGAGTAAGAAAGTTGCAAGGAGAAAGAACAAATACATGTTATAACAAACCCAATGCCAAACTCCTCTTCAACATGAAAAATACTTGTTGACCGGCCGCCATCTGTAAGAAAACAGAAGAGAGACAACACAGAAAAAGAGAAAACAGCATGCATGCATTTACACATACAATGGAAGATATAAAATATTACACATTGCAAAACTAAAGAATACTACAGGGTGGACCATTTATATGGATACACCTGATCTATGTATACACCCCATATACAACATCATACCATCAATTTTTTTGTTCCAACAGTCTTGGAGGGATCTATCCAATGTGGGTTAGTGTCAGACCAATAGTGGTGGTTTTGTTTGTTAATTTCACCATTCACATAAAATTATGTAACCATATAAATAGCCAAATTAAGGTGTATCCATATGAATGGCCCACCCTGTACTGTGGCCTCCTCCTCCCCAATAGCCACCCTATTCCTCTCCAGATTTATTTTCTTTAACAGTTAGTGTGCAAAATCTGCACAGTGAATGTGAAGAAACAAATACGCCCAACTGCCACAGCCATAACAATTCACATGCACAACTCTTCTTCACCATGAAAAACACTTGTCGACCGCCATCTGTAAGAAAACAGAAGAGTGACAACACAAAAAAAGAGATACCAATTTACATGCATTACCACATTCAATAACAGATATAAAATACTACCCATGAAATGCACACAAAGTGACCTGTAAAAAAAGATTGTTTATATATGCATACATATCATACTGAAAAAGAGAAAAAAAGTCAGACAAAAAGAGTAAGAAAGTTTCAAGGAGAAAGAACAAATACATGTTATAACAAACCCAATGCCAAACTCCTCTTCAACATGAAAAATACTTGTCGACCGGCCGCCATCTGTAAGAAAACAGAAGAGAGACAACACAGAAAAAGAGAAAACAGCATACATGCATTTACACATACAATGGAAGATATAAAATATTACACATTGCAAAACTAAAGAATACTACAGGGTGGGCCATTTATATGGATACACCTGATCTATGTATACACCCCATATACAACATCATACCATCAATTTTTTTGTTCCAACAGTCTTGGAGGGATCTATCCAATGTGGGTTAGTGTCAGACCAATAGTGGTGGTTTTGTTTGTTAATTTCACCATTCACATAAAATTATGTAACCATATAAATAGCCAAATTAAGGTGTATCCATATGAATGGCCCACCCTGTACTGTGGCCTCCTCCTCCCCAATAGCCACCCTACTCCTCTCCAGATTTATTTTCTTTAACAGTTAGTGTGCAAAATCTGCACAGTGAATGTGAAGAAACAAATACGCCCAACTGCCACCGCCATAACAATTCACATGCACAACTCTTCTTCACCATGAAAAACACTTGTCGACCGCTATCTGTAAGAAAACAGAAGAGTGACAACACAAAAAAAGAGATACCAATTTACATGCATTACCACATTCAATAACAGATATAAAATACTACCCATGAAATGCACACAAAGTGACCTGTAAAAAAAGATTGTTTATATATGTATACATATCATACTAAAAGAGAAAAAAAGTCAGACAAAAAGAGTAAGAAAGTTGCAAGGAGAAAGAACAAATACATGTTATAACAAACCCAATGCCAAACTCCTCTTCAACACGAAAAATACTTGTCGACCGGCCGCCATCTGTAAGAAAACAGAAGAGAGACAACACAGAAAAAGAGAAAACAGCATGCATGCATGCATTTACACATACAATGGAAGATATAAAATATTACACATTGCAAAACTAAAGAATACTACAGGGTGGGCCATTTATATGGATACACCTGATCTATGTATACACCCCATATACAACATCATACCATCAATTTTTTGTTCCAACAGTCTTGGAGGGATCTATCCAATGTGGGTTAGTGTCAGACCAATAGTGGTGGTTTTGTCTGTTAATTTCACCATTCACATAAAATTATGTAACCATATAAATAGCCAAATTAAGGTGTATCCATATGAATGGCCCACCCTGTACTGTGGCCTCCTCCTCCCCAATAGCCACCCTATTCCTCTCCAGATTTATTTTCTTTAACAGTTAGTGTGCAAAATCTGCACAGTGAATGTGAAGAAACAAATACGCCCAACTGCCACCGCCATAACAATTCACATGCACAACTCTTCTTCACCATGAAAAACACTTGTCGACCGCTATCTGTAAGAAAACAGAAGAGTGACAACACAAAAAAAAGAGATACCAATTTACATGCATTACCACATTCAATAACAGATATAAAATACTACCCATGAAATGCACACAAAGTGACCTGTAAAAAAAGATTGTTTATATATGCATACATATCATACTGAAAAAGAGAAAAAAAGTCAGACAAAAAGAGTAAGAAAGTTGCAAGGAGAAAGAACAAATACATGTTATAACAAACCCAATGCCAAACTCCTCTTCAACATGAAAAATACTTGTCGACCGGCCGCCATCTGTAAGAAAACAGAAGAGAGACAACACAGAAAAAGAGAAAACAGCATACATGCATTTACACATACAATGGAAGATATAAAATATTACACATTGCAAAACTAAAGAATACTACAGGGTGGGCCATTTATATGGATACACCTGATCTATGTATACACCCCATATACAACATCATACCATCAATTTTTTTGTTCCAACAGTCTTGGAGGGATCTATCCAATGTGGGTTAGTGTCAGACCAATAGTGGTGGTTTTGTTTGTTAATTTCACCATTCACATAAAATTATGTAACCATATAAATAGCCAAATTAAGGTGTATCCATATGAATGGCCAACCCTGTACTGTGGCCTCCTCCTCCCCAATAGCCACCCTATTCCTCTCCAGATTTATTTTCTTTAACAGTTAGTGTGCAAAATCTGCACAGTGAATGTGAAGAAACAAATACGCCCAACTGCCACCGCCATAACAATTCACATGCACAACTCTTCTTCACCATGAAAAACACTTGTCGACCGCCATCTGTAAGAAAACAGAAGAGAGACAACACAGAAAAAGAGAAAACAACATACATGCATTTACGCATACAATGAAAGATATAAAATATTACACATTTGTAAAACTAAAGGATACTACAGGGTGGGCCATTTATATGGATACACCTGATCTATGTATACACCCCATATACAACATCATACCATCAATTTTTTTGTTCCAACAGTCTTGGAGGGATCTATCCAATGTGGGTTAGTGTCAGACCAATAGTGGTGGTTTTGTTTGTTAATTTCACCATTCACATAAAATTATGTAACCATATGAATAGCCAAATTAAGGTGTATCCATATGAATGGCCCACCCTGTACTGTGGCCTCCTCCTCCCCAATAGCCACCCTATTCCTCTCCAGATTTATTTTCTTTAACAGTTAGTGTGCAAAATCTGCACAGTGAATGTGAAGAAACAAATACGCCCAACTGCCACAGCCATAACAATTCACATGCACAACTCTTCTTCACCATGAAAAACACTTGTCGACCGCCATCTGTAAGAAAACAGAAGAGTGACAACACAAAAAAAGAGATACCAATTTACATGCATTACCACATTCAATAACAGATATAAAATACTACCCATGAAATGCACACAAAGTGACCTGTAAAAAAAGATTGTTTATATATGCATACATATCATACTGAAAAAGAGAAAAAAAGTCAGACAAAAAGAGTAAGAAAGTTTCAAGGAGAAAGAACAAATACATGTTATAACAAACCCAATGCCAAACTCCTCTTCAACATGAAAAATACTTGTCGACCGGCCGCCATCTGTAAGAAAACAGAAGAGAGACAACACAGAAAAAGAGAAAACAGCATACATGCATTTACACATACAATGGAAGATATAAAATATTACACATTGCAAAACTAAAGAATACTACAGGGTGGGCCATTTATATGGATACACCTGATCTATGTATACACCCCATATACAACATCATACCATCAATTTTTTTGTTCCAACAGTCTTGGAGGGATCTATCCAATGTGGGTTAGTGTCAGACCAATAGTGGTGGTTTTGTTTGTTAATTTCACCATTCACATAAAATTATGTAACCATATAAATAGCCAAATTAAGGTGTATCCATATGAATGGCCCACCCTGTACTGTGGCCTCCTCCTCCCCAATAGCCACCCTACTCCTCTCCAGATTTATTTTCTTTAACAGTTAGTGTGCAAAATCTGCACAGTGAATGTGAAGAAACAAATACGCCCAACTGCCACCGCCATAACAATTCACATGCACAACTCTTCTTCACCATGAAAAACACTTGTCGACCGCTATCTGTAAGAAAACAGAAGAGTGACAACACAAAAAAAGAGATACCAATTTACATGCATTACCACATTCAATAACAGATATAAAATACTACCCATGAAATGCACACAAAGTGACCTGTAAAAAAAGATTGTTTATATATGTATACATATCATACTAAAAGAGAAAAAAAGTCAGACAAAAAGAGTAAGAAAGTTGCAAGGAGAAAGAACAAATACATGTTATAACAAACCCAATGCCAAACTCCTCTTCAACACGAAAAATACTTGTCGACCGGCCGCCATCTGTAAGAAAACAGAAGAGAGACAACACAGAAAAAGAGAAAACAGCATGCATGCATGCATTTACACATACAATGGAAGATATAAAATATTACACATTGCAAAACTAAAGAATACTACAGGGTGGGCCATTTATATGGATACACCTGATCTATGTATACACCCCATATACAACATCATACCATCAATTTTTTGTTCCAACAGTCTTGGAGGGATCTATCCAATGTGGGTTAGTGTCAGACCAATAGTGGTGGTTTTGTCTGTTAATTTCACCATTCACATAAAATTATGTAACCATATAAATAGCCAAATTAAGGTGTATCCATATGAATGGCCCACCCTGTACTGTGGCCTCCTCCTCCCCAATAGCCACCCTATTCCTCTCCAGATTTATTTTCTTTAACAGTTAGTGTGCAAAATCTGCACAGTGAATGTGAAGAAACAAATACGCCCAACTGCCACCGCCATAACAATTCACATGCACAACTCTTCTTCACCATGAAAAACACTTGTCGACCGCTATCTGTAAGAAAACAGAAGAGTGACAACACAAAAAAAAGAGATACCAATTTACATGCATTACCACATTCAATAACAGATATAAAATACTACCCATGAAATGCACACAAAGTGACCTGTAAAAAAAGATTGTTTATATATGCATACATATCATACTGAAAAAGAGAAAAAAAGTCAGACAAAAAGAGTAAGAAAGTTGCAAGGAGAAAGAACAAATACATGTTATAACAAACCCAATGCCAAACTCCTCTTCAACATGAAAAATACTTGTCGACCGGCCGCCATCTGTAAGAAAACAGAAGAGAGACAACACAGAAAAAGAGAAAACAGCATACATGCATTTACACATACAATGGAAGATATAAAATATTACACATTGCAAAACTAAAGAATACTACAGGGTGGGCCATTTATATGGATACACCTGATCTATGTATACACCCCATATACAACATCATACCATCAATTTTTTTGTTCCAACAGTCTTGGAGGGATCTATCCAATGTGGGTTAGTGTCAGACCAATAGTGGTGGTTTTGTTTGTTAATTTCACCATTCACATAAAATTATGTAACCATATAAATAGCCAAATTAAGGTGTATCCATATGAATGGCCCACCCTGTACTGTGGCCTCCTCCTCCCCAATAGCCACCCTATTCCTCTCCAGATTTATTTTCTTTAACAGTTAGTGTGCAAAATCTGCACAGTGAATGTGAAGAAACAAATACGCCCAACTGCCACCGCCATAACAATTCACATGCACAACTCTTCTTCACCATGAAAAACACTTGTCGACCGCTATCTGTAAGAAAACAGAAGAGTGACAACACAAAAAAAAGAGATACCAATTTACATGCATTACCACATTCAATAACAGATATAAAATACTACCCATGAAATGCACACAAAGTGACCTGTAAAAAAGATTGTTTATATATGCATACATATCATACTGAAAAAGAGAAAAAAAGTCAGACAAAAAGAGTAAGAAAGTTGCAAGGAGAAAGAACAAATACATGTTATAACAAACCCAATGCCAAACTCCTCTTCAACATGAAAAATACTTGTCGACCGGCCGCCATCTGTAAGAAAACAGAAGAGAGACAACACAGAAAAAGAGAAAACAGCATACATGCATTTACACATACAATGGAAGATATAAAATATTACACATTGCAAAACTAAAGAATACTACAGGGTGGGCCATTTATATGGATACACCTGATCTATGTATACACCCCATATACAACATCATACCATCAATTTTTTTGTTCCAACAGTCTTGGAGTGATCTATCCAATGTGGGTTAGTGTCAGACCAATAGTGGTGGTTTTGTTTGTTAATTTCACCATTCACATAAACTTATGTAACCATATAAATAGCCAAATTAAGGTGTATCCATATGAATGGCCCACCCTGTACTGTGGCCTCCTCCTCCCCAATAGCCACCCTATTCCTCTCCAGATTAATTTTCTTTAACAGTTAGTGTGCAAAATCTGCACAGTGAATGTGAAGAAACAAATACGCCCAACTGCCACCGCCATAACAATTCACATGCACAACTCTTCTTCACCATGAAAAACACTTGTCAACCGCTATCTGTAAGAAAACAGAAGAGTGACAACACAAAAAAAAGAGATACCAATTTACATGCATTACCACATTCAATAACAGATATAAAATACTACCCATGAAATGCACACAAAGTGACCTGTAAAAAAAGATTGTTTATATATGCATACATATCATACTGAAAAAGAGAAAAAAAGTCAGACAAAAAGAGTAAGAAAGTTGCAAGGAGAAAGAACAAATACATGTTATAACAAACCCAATGCCAAACTCCTCTTCAACATGACAAATACTTGTTGACCGGCCGCCATCTGTAAGAAAACAGAAGAGAGACAACATAGAAAAAGAGAAAACAGCATACATGCATTTACACATACAATGGAAGATATAAAATATTACACATTGCAAAACTAAAGAATACTACAGGGTGGGCCATTTATATGGATACACCTGATCTATGTATACACCCCATATACAACATCATACCATCAATTTTTTTGTTCCAACAGTCTTGGAGTGATCTATCCAATGTGGGTTAGTGTCAGACCAATAGTGGTGGTTTTGTTTGTTAATTTCACCATTCACATAAACTTATGTAACCATATAAATAGCCAAATTAAGGTGTATCCATATGAATGGCCCACCCTGTACTGTGGCCTACTCCTCTCCAATAGCCACCCTATTCCTCTCCAGATTTATTTTCTTTAGCAGTTAGCGTGCAAAACCTGCACAGTGAATGTGAAAAAACAAATACACCCAACTGCCACCGCCATCACAATTCACATGCACAACTCTTCTTCACCATGAAAAACATTTGTCGACCGCCATCTGTAAGAAAACAGAAGAGAGACAACACAGAAAAAGAGAAAACAACATACATGCATTTACGCATACAATGAAAGATATAAAATATTACACATTTGTAAAACTAAAGGATACTACAGGGTGGGCCATTTATATGGATACACCTGATCTATGTATACACCCCATATACAACATCATACCATCAATTTTTTTGTTCCAACAGTCTTGGAGGGATCTATCCAATGTGGGTTAGTGTCAGACCAATAGTGGTGGTTTTGTTTGTTAATTTCACCATTCACATAAAATTATGTAACCATATGAATAGCCAAATTAAGGTGTATCCATATGAATGGCCCACCCTGTACTGTGGCCTCCTCCTCCCCAATAGCCACCCTATTCCTCTCCAGATTTATTTTCTTTAACAGTTAGTGTGCAAAATCTGCACAGTGAATGTGAAGAAACCAATACGCCCAACTGACACAGCCATAACAATTCACATGCACAACTCTTCTTCACCATGAAAAACACTTGTCGACCGCCATCTGTAAGAAAACAGAAGAGTGACAACACAAAAAAAGAGATACCAATTTAAATGCATTACCACATTCAATAACAGATATAAAATACTACCCATGAAATGCACACAAAGTGACCTGTAAAAAAAGATTGTTTATATATGCATACATATCATACTGAAAAAGAGAAAAAAAGTCAGACAAAAAGAGTAAGAAAGTTGCAAGGAGAAAGAACAAATACATGTTATAACAAACCCAATGCCAAACTCCTCTTCAACATGAAAAATACTTGTCGACCGGCCGCCATCTGTAAGAAAACAGAAGAGAGACAACACAGAAAAAGAGAAAACAGCATACATGCATTTACACATACAATGGAAGATATAAAATATTACACATTGCAAAACTAAAGAATACTACAGGGTGGGCCATTTATATGGATACACCTGATCTATGTATACACCCCATATACAACATCATACCATCAATTTTTTTGTTCCAACAGTCTTGGAGTGATCTATCCAATGTGGGTTAGTGTCAGACCAATAGTGGTGGTTTTGTTTGTTAATTTCACCATTCACATAAACTTATGTAAACATATAAATAGCCAAATTAAGGTGTATCCATATGAATGGCCAACCCTGTACTGTGGCCTCCTCCTCCCCAATAGCCACCCTATTCCTCTCCAGATTTATTTTCTTTAACAGTTAGTGTGCAAAATCTGCACAGTGAATGTGAAGAAACAAATACGCCCAACTGCCACCGCCATAACAATTCACATGCACAACTCTTCTTCACCATGAAAAACACTTGTCGACCACCATCTGTAAGAAAACAGAAGAGAGACAACACAGAAAAAGAGAAAACAACATACATGCATTTACGCATACAATGAAAGATATAAAATATTACACATTTGTAAAACTAAAGGATACTACAGGGTGGGCCATTTATATGGATACACCTGATCTATGTATACACCCCATATACAACATCATACCATCAATTTTTTTGTTCCAACAGTCTTGGAGGGATCTATCCAATGTGGGTTAGTGTCAGACCAATAGTGGTGGTTTTGTTTGTTAATTTCACCATTCACATAAAATTATGTAACCATATGAATAGCCAAATTGAGGTGTATCCATATGAATGGCCCACCCTGTTCTGTGGCCTCCTCCTCCCCAATAGCCACCCTATTCCTCTCCAGATTTATTTTCTTTAACAGTTAGTGTGCAAAATCTGCACAGTGAATGTGAAGAAACAAATACGCCCAACTGACACAGCCATAACAATTCACATGCACAACTCTTCTTCACCATGAAAAACACTTGTCGACCGCCATCTGTAAGAAAACAGAAGAGTGACAACACAAAAAAAGAGATACCAATTTAAATGCATTACCACATTCAATAACAGATATAAAATACTACCCATGAAATGCACACAAAGTGACCTGTAAAAAAAGATTGTTTATATATGCATACATATCATACTGAAAAAGAGAAAAAAAGTCAGACAAAAAGAGTAAGAAAGTTGCAAGGAGAAAGAACAAATACATGTTATAACAAACCCAATGCCAAACTCCTCTTCAACATGAAAAATACTTGTCGACCGGCCGCCATCTGTAAGAAAACAGAAGAGAGACAACACAGAAAAAGAGAAAACAGCATACATGCATTTACACATACAATGGAAGATATAAAATATTACGCATTGCAAAACTAAAGAATACTACAGGGTGGGCCATTTATATGGATACACCTGATCTATGTATACACCCCATATACAACATCATACCATCAATTTTTTTGTTCCAACAGTCTTGGAGTGATCTATTCAATGTGGGTTAGTGTCAGACCAATAGTGGTGGTTTTGTTTGTTAATTTCACCATTCACATAAACTTATGTAACCATATAAATAGCCAAATTAAGGTGTATCCATATGAATGGCCCACCCTGTACTGTGGCCTCCTCCTCCCCAATAGCCACCCTATTCCTCTCCAGATTTATTTTCTTTAGCAGTTAGTGTGCAAAACCTGCACAGTGAATGTGAAAAAACAAATACACCCAACTGCCACCGCCATAACAATTCACATGCACAACTCTTCTTCACCATGAAAAACATTTGTCGACCGCCATCTGTAAGAAGACAGAAGAGAGACAACACAGAAAAAGAGAAAACAACATACATGCATTTATGCATACAATGAAAGATATAAAATATTACACATTTGTAAAACTAAAGGATACTACAGGGTGGGCCATTTATATGGATACACCTGATCTATGTATACACCCCATACACAACATCATACCATCAATTTTTTTGTTCCAACAGTCTTGGAGGGATCTATCCAATGTGGGTTAGTGTTAGACCAATAGTGGTGGTTTTGTTTGTTAATTTCACCATTCACATAAACTTATGTAACCATATAAATAGCCAAATTAAGGTGTATCCATATGAATGGCGCACCCTGTACTGTGGCCTCCTCCTCCCCAATAGCCACCCTATTCCTCTCCAGATTTATTTTCTTTAACAGTTAGTGTGCAAAATCTGCACAGTGAATGTGAAGAAACAAATACGCCCAACTGCCACCGCCATAACAATTCACATGCACAACTCTTCTTCACCATGAAAAACACTTGTCGACCGCTATCTGTAAGAAAGCAGAAGAGTGACGACACAAAAAAAGAGATACCAATTTACATGCATTACCACATTCAATAACAGATATAAAATACTACCCATGAAATGCACACAAAGTGACCTGTAAAAAAAGATTGTTTATATATGCATACATATCATACTGAAAAAGAGAAAAAAAGTCAGACAAAAAGAGTAAGAAAGTTGCAAGGAGAAAGAACAAATACATGTTATAACAAACCCAATGCCAAACTCCTCTTCAACATGAAAAATACTCGTCGACCGGCCGCCATCTGTAAGAAAACAGAAGAGAGACAACACAGAAAAAGAGAAAACAGCATACATGCATTTACACATACAATGGAAGATATAAAATATTACACATTGCAAAACTAAAGAATACTACAGGGTGGGCCATTTATATGGATACACCTGATCTATGTATACACCCCACATACAACATCATACCATCAATTTTTTTGTTCCAACAGTCTTGGAGTGATCTATCCAATGTGGGTTAGTGTCAGACCAATAGTGGTGGTTTTGTTTGTTAATTTCACCATTCACATAAACTTATGTAACCATATAAATAGCCAAATTAAGGTGTATCCGTATGAATGGCCCACCCTGTACTGTGGCCTCCTCCTCCCCAATAGCCACCCTATTCCTCTCCAGATTTATTTTCTTTAACAGTTAGTGTGCAAAATCTGCACAGTGAATGTGAAGAAACAAATACGCCCAACTGCCACCGCCATAACAATTCACATGCACAACTCTTCTTCACCATGAAAATCACTTGTCGACCGCTATCTGTAAGAAAACAGAAGAGTGACAACACAAAAAAAGAGATACCAATTTACATGCATTACCACATTCAATAACAGATATAAAATACTACCCATGAAATGCACACAAAGTGACCTGTAAAAAAAGATTGTTTATATATGCATACATATCATACAGAAAAAGAGAAAAAAAGTCAGACAAAAAGAGTAAGAAAGTTGCAAGGAGAAATAACAAATACATGTTATAACAAACCCAATGCCAAACTCCTCTTCAACATGAAAAATACTTGTCGACCGGCCGCCATCTGTAAGAAAACAGAAGGGAGACAACACAGAAAAAGAGAAAACAGCATACATGCATTTACACATACAATGGAAGATATAAAATATTACACATTGCAAAACTAAAGAATACTACAGGGTGGGCCATTTATATGGATACACCTGATCTATGTATACACCCCATATACAACATCATACCATCAATTTTTTTGTTCCAACAGTCTTGGAGGGATCTATCCAATGTGGGTTAGTGTCAGACCAATAGTGGTGGTTTTGTTTGTTAATTTCACCATTCACATAAACTTATGTAACCATATAAATAGCCAAATTAAGGTGTATCCATATGAATGGCCCACCCTGTACTGTGGCCTCCTCCTCCCCAATAGCCACCCTATTCCTCTCCAGATTTATTTTCTTTAACAGTTAGTGTGCAAAATCTGCACAGTGAATGTGAAGAAACAAATACGCCCAACTGCCACCGCCATAACAATTCACATGCACAACTCTTCTTCACCATGAAAAACACTTGTCAACCGCTATCTGTAAGAAAACAGAAGAGTGACAACACAAAAAAAGAGATACCAATTTACATGCATTACCACATTCAATAACAGATATAAAATACTACCCATGAAATGCACACAAAGTGACCTGTAAAAAAAGATTGTTTATATATGCATACATATCATACTGAAAAAGAGAAAAAAAGTCAGACAAAAAGAGTAAGAAAGTTGCAAGGAGAAAGAACAAATACATGTTATAACAAACCCAATGCCAAACTCCTCTTCAACATGAAAAATACTTGTCGACCGGCCGCCATCTGTAAGAAAACAGAAGAGAGACAACACAGAAAAAGAGAAAACAGCATACATGCATTTACACATACAATGGAAGATATAAAATATTACACATTGCAAAACAAAAGAATACTACAGGGTGGGCCATTTATATTGATACACCTGATCTATGTATACACCCCATATACAACATCATACCATCAATTTTTTTGTTCCAACAGTCTTGGAGTGATCTATCCAATGTGGGTTAGTGTCAGACCAATAGTGGTGGTTTTGTTTGTTAATTTCACCATTCACATAAACTTTTGTAACCATATAAATAGCCAAATTAAGGTGTATCCATATGAATGGCCAACTCTGTACTGTGGCCTCCTCCTCCCCAATAGCCACCCTATTCCTCTCCAGATTTATTTTCTTTAGCAGTTAGTGTGCAAAACCTGCACAGTGAATGTGAAAAAACAAATACACCCAACTGCCACCGCCATAACAATTCACATGCACAACTCTTCTTCACCATGAAAAACATTTGTCGACCGCCATCTGTAAGAAAACAGAAGAGAGAAAACACAGAAAAAGAGAAAACAACATACATGCATTTACGCATACAATGAAAGATATAAAATATTACACATTTGTAAAACTAAAGGATACTACAGGGTGGGCCATTTATATGGATACACCTGATCTATGTATACACCCCATATACAACATCATACCATCAATTTTTTTGTTCCAACAGTCTTGGAGGGATCTATCCAATGTGGGTTAGTGTCAGACCAATAGTGGTGGTTTTGTTTGTTAATTTCACCATTCATATAGAATTATGTAACCATATAAATAGCCAAATTAAGGTGTATCCATATGAATGGCCCACCCTGTACTGTGGCCTCCTCCTCCCCAATAGCCACCCTATTCCTCTCCAGATTTATTTTCTTTAACAGTTAGTGTGCAAAATCTGCACAGTGAATGTGAAGAAACAAATACGCCCAACTGCCACTGCCATAACAATTCACATGCACAACTCTTCTTCACCATGAAAAACACTTGTCGACCGCTATCTGTCAGAAAACAGAAGAGTGACAACAGAAAAAAACAGATACCAATTTACATGCATTACCACATACAATAACAGATATAAAATACTACCCATGAAATGCACACAAAGTGACCTGTAAAAAAAGATTGTTTATATATGCATACATATCATACTGAAAAAGAGAAAAAAAGTCAGACAAAAAGAGTAAGAAAGTTGCAAGGAGAAAGAACAAATACATGTTATAACAAACCCAATGCCAAACTCCTCTTCAACATGAAAAATACTTGCCGACCGGCCGCCATCTGTAAGAAAACAGAAGAGAGACAACACAGAAAAAGAGAAAACAACATACATGCATTTACACATACAATGGAAGATATAAAATATTACACATTGCAAAACTAAAGGATACTACAGGGTGGGCCATTTATATGGATACACCTGATCTATGTATACTCCCCATATACAACATCATACCATCAATTTTTTGGTTCCAACAGTCTTGGAGTGATCTATCCAATGTGGGTTAGTGTCAGACCAATAGTGGTGGTTTTGTTTGTTAATTTCACCATTTACATAAACTTATGTAACCATATAAATAGCCAAATTAAGGTGTATCCATATGAATGGCCCACCCTGTACTGTGGCCTCCTCCTCCCCAATAGCCACCCTATTCTTCTCCAGATTTATTTTCTTTAACAGTTAGTGTGCAAAACCTGCACAGTAAATGTGAAAAACCAAATACGCCCAACTGCTACCGCCATAACAATTCACATGCACAACTCTTCTTCACCATGAAAAACATTTGTCGACCGCCTTCTGTAAGAAAACAGAAGAGAGACAACACAGAAAAAGAGAAAACATGATACATGCATTTACACATACAATGGAAGATATAAAATATTACACATTTGCAAAACTAAAGGATACTACAGGGTGGGCCATTTATATGGATACACCTGATCTATGTATACACCCCATATACAACATCATACCATCAATTTTTTTGTTCCAACAGTCTTGGAGGGATCTATCCAATGTGGGTTAGTGTCAGACCAATAGTGGTGGTTTTGTTTGTTAATTTCACCATTCACATAAACTTATGTAACCATATAAATAGCCAAATTAAGGTGTATCCATATGAATGGCCCACCCTGTACTGTGGCCTCCTCCTCCCCAATAGCCACCCTATTCCTCTCCAGATTTATTTTCTTTAACAGTTAGTGTGCAAAATCTGCACAGTGAATGTGAAGAAACAAATACGCCCAACTGCCACCGCCATAACAATTCACATGCACAACTCTTCTTCACCATGAAAAACACTTGTCGACCGCTATCTGTAAGAAAACAGAAGAGTGAAAACAGAAAAAAACAGATACCAATTTACATGCATTACCACATACAATAACAGATATAAAATACTACCCATGAAATGCACACAAAGAGACCTGTAAAAAAAGATTGTTTATATATGCATACATATCATACTGAAAAAGAGAAAAAAAGTCAGACAAAAAGAGTAAGAAAGTTGCAAGGAGAAAGAACAAATACATGTTATAACAAACCCAATGCCAAACTCCTCTTCAACATGAAAAATACTTGCCGACCGGCCGCCATCTGTAAGAAAACAGAAGAGAGACAACACAGAAAAAGAGAAAACAACATACATGCATTTACACATACAATGGAAGATATAAAATATTACACATTGCAAAACTAAAGGATACTACAGGGTGGGCCATTTATATGGATACACCTGATCTATGTATACTCCCCATATACAACATCATACCATCAATTTTTTTTGTTCCAACAGTCTTGGAGTGATCTATCCAATGTGGGTTAGTGTCAGACCAATAGTGGTGGTTTTGTTTGTTAATTTCACCATTTACATAAACTTATGTAACCATATAAATAGCCAAATTAAGGTGTATCCATATGAATGGCCCACCCTGTACTGTGGCCTCCTCCTCCCCAATAGCCACCCTATTCTTCTCCAGATTTATTTTCTTTAACAGTTAGTGTGCAAAACCTGCACAGTGAATGTGAAAAACCAAATACGCCCAACTGCCACCGCCATAACAATTCACATGCACAACTCTTCTTCACCATGAAAAACATTTGTCGACCGCCATCTGTAAGAAAACAGAAGAGAGACAACACAGAAAAAGAGAAAACCACATACATGCATTTACACATACAATGGAAGATATAAAATATTACACATTTGCAAAACTAAAGGATACTACAGGGTGGGCCATTTATATGGATACACCTGATCTATGTATACACCCCATATACAACATCATACCATCAATTTTTTTGTTCCAACAGTCTTGGAGGGATCTATCTAATGTGGGTTAGTGTCAGACCAATAGTGGTGGTTTTGTTTGTTAATTTCACCATTCACATAAAATTATGTAACCATATAAATAGCCAAATTAAGGTGTATCCATATGAATGGCCCACCCTGTACTGTGGCCTCCTCCTCCCCAATAGCCACCCTACTCCTCTCCAGATTTATTTTCTTTAACAGTTAGTGTGCAAAATCTGCACAGTGAATGTGAAGAAACAAATACGCCCAACTGCCACCGCCATAACAATTCACATGCACAACTCTTCTTCACCATGAAAAACACTTGTCGACCGCTATCTGTAAGAAAACAGAAGAGTGACAACACAAAAAAAGAGATACCAATTTACATGCATTACCACATTCAATAACAGATATAAAATACTACCCATGAAATGCACACAAAGTGACCTGTAAAAAAAGATTGTTTATATATGTATACATATCATACTGAAAAAGAGAAAAAAAGTCAGACAAAAAGAGTAAGAAAGTTGCAAGGAGAAAGAACAAATACATGTTATAACAAACCCAATGCCAAACTCCTCTTCAACATGAAAAATACTTGTCGACCGGCCGCCATCTGTAAGAAAACAGAAGAGAGACAACACAGAAAAAGAGAAAACAGCATGCATGCATTTACACATACAATGGAAGATATAAAATATTACACATTGCAAAACTAAAGAATACTACAGGGTGGGCCATTTATATGGATACACCTGATCTATGTATACACCCCATATACAACATCATACCATCAATTTTTTTGTTCCAACAGTCTTGGAGGAATCTATCCAATGTGGGTTAGTGTCAGACCAATAGTGGTGGTTTTGTTTGTTAATTTCACTATTCACATAAAATTATGTAACCATATAAATAGCCAAATTAAGGTGTATCCATATGAATGGCCCACCCTGTACTGTGGCCTCCTCCTCCCCAATAGCCACCCTATTCCTCTCCAGATTTATTTTCTTTAACAGTTAGTGTGCAAAATCTGCACAGTGAATGTGAAGAAACAAATACGCCCAACTGCCACCGCCATAACAATTCACATGCACAACTCTTCTTCACCATGAAAAACACTTGTCGACCGCTATCTGTAAGAAAACAGAAGAGTGACAACACAAAAAAAAGAGATACCAATTTACATGCATTACCACATTCAATAACAGATATAAAATACTACCCATGAAATGCACACAAAGTGACCTGTAAAAAAAGATTGTTTATATATGCATACATATCATACTGAAAAAGAGAAAAAAAGTCAGACAAAAAGAGTAAGAAAGTTGCAAGGAGAAAGAACAAATACATGTTATAACAAACCCAATGCCAAACTCCTCTTCAACATGAAAAATACTTGTCGACCGGCCGCCATCTGTAAGAAAACAGAAGAGAGACAACACAGAAAAAGAGAAAACAGCATACATGCATTTACACATACAATGGAAGATATAAAATATTACACATTGCAAAACTAAAGAATACTACAGGGTGGGCCATTTATATGGATACACCTGATCTATGTATACACCCCATATACAACATCATACCATCAATTTTTTTGTTCCAACAGTCTTGGAGTGATCTATCCAATGTGGGTTAGTGTCAGACCAATAGTGGTGGTTTTGTTTGTTAATTTCACCATTCACATAAACTTATGTAACCATATAAATAGCCAAATTAAGGTGTATCCATATGAATGGCCCACCCTGTACTGTGGCCTCCTCCTCCCCAATAGCCACCCTATTCCTCTCCAGATTTATTTTCTTTAACAGTTAGTGTGCAAAATCTGCACAGTGAATGTGAAGAAACAAATACGCCCAACTGCCACCGCCATAACAATTTACATGCACAACTCTTCTTCACCATGAAAAACACTTGTCGACCGCTATCTGTAAGAAAACAGAAGAGTGACAACACAAAAAAAGAGATACCAATTTACATGCATTACCACATTCAATAACAGATATAAAATACTACCCATGAAATGCACACAAAGTGACCTGTAAAAAAAGATTGTTTATATATGCATACATATCATACTGAAAAAGAGAAAAAAAGTCAGACAAAAAGAGTAAGAAAGTTGCAAGGAGAAAGAACAAATACATGTTATAACAACCCCAATGCCAAACTCCTCTTCAACATGAAAAATACTTGTTGACCGGCCGCCATCTGTAAGAAAACAGAAGAGAGACAACACAGAAAAAGAGAAAACAGCATACATGCATTTACACATACAATGGAAGATTTAAATATTACACATTGCAAAACTAAAGAATACTACAGGGTGGGCCATTTATATGGATACACCTGATCTATGTATACACCCCATATACAACATCATACCATCAATTTTTTTGTTCCAACAGTCTTGGAGGGATCTATCCAATGTGGGTTAGTGTCAGACCAATAGTGGTGGTTTTGTTTGTTAATTTCACCATTCACAAAAAAAATTATGTAACCATATAAATAGCCAAATTAAGGTGTATCCATATGAATGGCCCACCCTGTACTGTGGCCTCCTCCTCCCCAATAGCCACCCTTTTCCTCTCCAGATTTATTTTCTTTAACAGTTAGTGTGCAAAATCTGCACAGTGAATGTGAAGAAACAAATACGCCCAACTGCCACCGCCATAACAATTTACATGCACAACTCTTCTTCACCATGAAAAACACTTGTCGACCGCTATCTGTAAGAAAACAGAAGAGTGACAACACAAAAAAAAAGAGATACCAATTTACATGCATTACCACATTCAATAACAGATATAAAATACTACCCATGAAATGCACACAAAGTGACCTGTAAAAAAAGATTGTTTATATATGCATACATATCATACTGAAAAGGAGAAAAAAAGTCAGACAAAAAGAGTAAGAAAGTTGCAAGGAGAAAGAACAAATACATGTTATAACAAACCCAATGCCAAACTCCTCTTCAACATGAAAAATACTTGTCGACCGGCCGCCATCTGTAAGAAAACAGAAGAGAGACAACACAGAAAAAGAGAAAACAGCATACATGCATTTACACATACAATGGAAGATATAAAATATTACACATTGCAAAACTAAAGAATACTACAGGGTGGGCCATTTATATGGATACACCTGATCTATGTATACACCCCATATACAACATAATACCATCAATTTTTTTGTTCCAACAGTCTTGGAGTGATCTATCCAATGTGGGTTAGTGTCAGACCAATAGTGGTGGTTTTGTTTGTTAATTTCACCATTCACATAAACTTATGTAACCATATAAATAGCCAAATTAAGGTGAATCCATATGAATGGCCAACCCTGTACTGTGGCCTCCTCCTCCCCAATAGCCACCCTATTCCTCTCCAGATTTATTTTCTTTAACAGTTAGTGTGCAAAATCTGCACAGTGAATGTGAAGAAACAAATACACCCAACTGCCACCGCCAGAACAATTCACATGCACAACTCTTCTTCACCATGAAAAACACTTGTCGACCGCCATCTGTAAGAAAACAGAAGAGAGACAACACAGAAAAAGAGAAAACAACATACATGCATTTACGCATACAATGAAAGATATAAAATATTACACATTTGTAAAACTAAAGGATACTACAGGGTGGGCCATTTATATGGATACACCTGATCTATGTATACACCCCATATACAACATCATACCATCAATTTTTTTGTTCCAACAGTCTTGGAGGGATCTATCCAATGTGGGTTAGTGTCAGACCAATAGTGGTGGTTTTGTTTGTTAATTTCACCATTCACATAAAATTATGTAACCATATGAATAGCCAAATTAAGGTGTATCCATATGAATGGCCCACCCTGTACTGTGGCCTCCTCCTCCCCAATAGCCACCCTATTCCTCTCCAGATTTATTTTCTTTAACAGTTAGTGTGCAAAATCTGCACAGTGAATGTGGAGAAACAAATACGCCCAACTGCCACAGCCATAACAATTCACATGCACAACTCTTCTTCACCATGAAAAACACTTGTCGACCGCTATCTGTAAGAAAACAGAAGAGTGACAACACAAAAAAAGAGATACCAATTTACATGCATTACCACATTCAATAACAGATATAAAATACTACCCATGAAATGCACACAAAGTGACCTGTAAAAAAAGATTGTTTATATATGCATACATATCATACTGAAAAAGAGAAAAAAAGTCAGACAAAAAGAGTAAGAAAGTTGCAAGGAGAAAGAACAAATACATGTTATAACAAACCCAATGCCAAACTCCTCTTCAACATGAAAAATACTTGTCGACCGGCCGCCATCTGTAAGAAAACAGAAGAGAGACAACACAGAAAAAGAGAAAACAGCATACATGCATTTACACATACAATGGAAGATATAAAATATTACACATTGCAAAACTAAAGAATACTACAGGGTGGGCCATTTATATGGATACACCTGATCTATGTATACACCCCATATACAACATCATACCATCAATTTTTTTGTTCCAACAGTCTTGGAGTGATCTATCCAATGTGGGTTAGTGTCAGACCAATAGTGGTGGTTTTGTTTGTTAATTTCACCATTCACATAAACTTATGTTACCATATAAATAGCCAAATTAAGGTGTATCCATATGAATGGCCCACCCTGTACTGTGGCCTACTCCTCTCCAATAGCCACCCTATTCCTCTCCAGATTTATTTTCTTTAGCAGTTAGTGTGCAAAACCTGCACAGTGAATGTGAAAAAACAAATACGCCCAACTGCCACCGCCATAACAATTCACATGCACAACTCTTCTTCACCATGAAAAACATTTGTCGACCGCCATCTGTAAGAAAACAGAAGAGAGACAACACAGAAAAAGAAGAAAACAACATACATGCATTTACGCATACAATGAAAGATATAAAATATTACACATTTGTAAAACTAAAGGATACTACAGGGTGGGCCATTTATATGGATACACCTGATCTATGTATACACCCCATATACAACATCATACCATCAATTTTTTTGTTCCAACAGTCTTGGAGTGATCTATTCAATGTGGGTTAGTGTCAGACCAATAGTGGTGGTTTTGTTTGTTAATTTCACCATTCACATAAACTTATGTAACCATATAAATAGCCAAATTAAGGTGTATCCATATGAATGGCCCACCCTGTACTGTGGCCTCTTCCTCCCCAATAGCCACCCTATTCCTCTCCAGATTTATTTTCTTTAGCAGTTAGTGTGCAAAACCTGCACAGTGAATGTGAAAAAACAAATACGCCCAACTGCCACCGCCATAACAATTCACATGCACAACTCTTCTTCACCATGAAAAACATTTGTCGACCGCCATCTGTAAGAAAACAGAAGAGAGACAACACAGAAAAAGAAGAAAACAACATACATGCATTTACGCATACAATGAAAGATATAAAATATTACACATTTGTAAAACTAAAGGATACTACAGGGTGGGCCATTTATATGGATACACCTGATCTATGTATACACCCCATATACAACATCATACCATCAATTTTTTTGTTCCAACAGTCTTGGAGGGATCTATCCAATGTGGGTTAGTGTCAGACCAATAGTGGTGGTTTTGTTTGTTAAGTTCACCATTCACATAAAATTATGTAACCATATGAATAGCCAAATTAAGTTGTATCCATATGAATGGCCCACCCTGTACTGTGGCCTCCTCCTCCCCAATAGCCACCCTATTCCTCTCCAGATTTATTTTCTTTAACAGTTAGTGTGCAAAATCTGAACAGTGAATGTGGAGAAACAAATACGCCCAACTGCCACCGCCATAACAATTCACATGCACAACTCTTCTTCACCATGAAAAACACTTGTCGACCGCTATCTGTAAGAAAACAGAAGAGTGACAACACAAAAAAAGAGATACCAATTTACATGCATTACCACATTCAATAACAGATATAAAATACTACCCATGAAATGCACACAAAGTGACCTGTAAAAAAAGATTGTTTATATATGCATACATATCATACTGAAAAAGAGAAAAAAAGTCAGACAAAAAGAGTAAGAAAGTTGCAAGGAGAAAGAACAAATACATGTTATAACAAACTCAATGCCAATCTCCTGTTCAACATGAAAAATACTTGTCGACCGGCCGCCATCTGTAAGAAAACAGAAGAGAGACAACACAGAAAAAGAGAAAACAACTTACATGCATTTACACATACAATGGAAGATATAAACTATTACACATTGCAAAACTAAAGGATACTACAGGGTGGGACATTCATATGGATACACCTGATCTATGTATACACCCCATATACAACAACATACCATCAATTTTTTTGTTCCAACAGTCTTGGAGTGATCTATCCAATGTGGGTTAGTGTCAGACCAATAGTGGTGGTTTTGGTTGTTAATTTCACCATTCACATAAAATTATGTAACCATTTAAATAGCCAAATTAAGGTGTATCCATATGAATGGCCCACCCTGTACTGTGGCCTCCTCCTCCCCAATAGCCACCCTATTCCTCTCCAGATTTATTTTCTTTAACAGTTAGTGTGCAAAATCTGCACAGTGAATGTGAAGAAACAAATATGCCCAACTGCCACCGCCATAACAATTCACATGCACAACTCTTCTTCACCATGAAAAACATTTGTCGACCGCCATCTGTAACAAAACAGAGGAGAGACAACACAAAAAAAGAGATACCAATTTACATGCATTACCCCATACAATAACAGATATAAAATACTACCCATGAAATGCACACAAAGTGACCTGTAAAAAAAGATTGTTGATATATGCATACATATCATACTGAAAAAGAGAAAAAAAAGTCAGACAAAAAGAGTAAGAAAGTTGCAAGGAGAAAGAACAAATACATGTTATAACAAACCCGATGCCAAACTCCTCTTCAACATGAAAAATACTTGTCGACCGCCATCTGTAAGAAAACAGAAGAGAGACAACACAGAAAAAGAGAAAACAACTTACATGCATTTACACATACAATGGAAGATATAAACTATTACACATTGCAAAACTAAAGGATACTACAGGGTGGGCCATTTATATGGATACACCTGATCTATGTATACACCCCATATACAACATCATACCATCAATTTTTTCGTTCCGACAGTCTTGGAGGGATCTATCCAATGTGGGTTAGTGTCAGACCAATAGTGGTGGTTTTGTTTGTTAATTTCCCCATTCACATCAATTTATGTAACCAAATAAATAGCCAAATTAAGGTGTATCCATATGAATGGCCCACCCTGTACTGTGGCCTCCTCCTCCCCAATAGCCACCCTATTACTCTCCAGATTTATTTTCTTTAACAGTTAGTGTGCAAAATCTGCACAGTGAATGTGAAGAAACAAATACGCCCAACTGCCACCGCCATAACAATTCACATGCACAACTCTTCTTCACCATGAAAAACACTTGTCGACCGCTATCTGTAAGAAAACAGAAGAGTGACAACACAAAAAAAGAGACACCAATTTACATGCATTACCACATTCAATAACAGATATAAAATACTACCCATGAAATGCACACAAAGTGACCTGTAAAAAAAGATTGTTTATATATGCATACATATCATAATGAAAAAGAGAAAAAAAGTCAGACAAAAAGAGTAAGAAAGTTGCAAGGAGAAAGAACAAATACATGTTATAACAAACCCAATGCCAAACTCCTCTTCAACATGAAAAATACTTGTCGACCGACCGCCATCTGTAAGAAAACAGAAGAGAGACAACACAGAAAAAGAGAAAACAGCATACATGCATTTACACATACAATGGAAGATATAAAATATTACACATTGCAAAACTAAAGAATACTACAGGGTGGGCCATTTATATGGATACACCTGATCTATGTATACACCCCATATACAACATCAGACCATCAATTTTTTTGTTCCAACAGTCTTGGAGTGATCTATCCAATGTGGGTTAGTGTCAGACCAATAGTGGTGGTTTTGTTTGTTAATTTCACCATTCACATAAACTTATGTTACCATATAAATAGCCAAATTAAGGTGTATCCATATGAATGGCCCACCCTGTACTGTGGCCTACTCCTCTCCAATAGCCACCCTATTCCTCTCCAGATTTATTTTCTTTAGCAGTTAGTGTGCAAAACCTGCACAGTGAATGTGAAAAAACAAATACGCCCAACTGCCACCGCCATAACAATTCACATGCACAACTCTTCTTCACCATGAAAAACATTTGTCGACCGCCATCTGTAAGAAAACAGAAGAGAGACAACACAGAAAAAGAAGAAAACAACATACATGCATTTACGCATACAATGAAAGATATAAAATATTACACATTTGTAAAACTAAAGGATACTACAGGGTGGGCCATTTATATGGATACACCTGATCTATGTATACACCCCATATACAACATCATACCATCAATTTTTTTGTTCCAACAGTCTTGGAGGGATCTATCCAATGTGGGTTAGTGTCAGACCAATAGTGGTGGTTTTGTTTGTTAATTTCACCATTCACATAAAATTATGTAACCATATGAATAGCCAAATTAAGTTGTATCCATATGAATGGCCCACCCTGTACTGTGGCCTCCTCCTCCCCAATAGCCACCCTATTCCTCTCCAGATTTATTTTCTTTAACAGTTAGTGTGCAAAATCTGAACAGTGAATGTGGAGAAACAAATACGCCCAACTGCCACCGCCATAACAATTCACATGCACAACTCTTCTTCACCATGAAAAACACTTGTCGACCGCTATCTGTAAGAAAACAGAAGAGTGACAACACAAAAAAAGAGATACCAATTTACATGCATTACCACATTCAATAACAGATATAAAATACTACCCATGAAATGCACACAAAGTGACCTGTAAAAAAAGATTGTTTATATATGCATACATATCATACTGAAAAAGAGAAAAAAAGTCAGACAAAAAGAGTAAGAAAGTTGCAAGGAGAAAGAACAAATACATGTTATAACAAACTCAATGCCAATCTCCTGTTCAACATGAAAAATACTTGTCGACCGGCCGCCATCTGTAAGAAAACAGAAGAGAGACAACACAGAAAAAGAGAAAACAACTTACATGCATTTACACATACAATGGAAGATATAAACTATTACACATTGCAAAACTAAAGGATACTACAGGGTGGGACATTCATATGGATACACCTGATCTATGTATACACCCCATATACAACAACATACCATCAATTTTTTTGTTCCAACAGTCTTGGAGTGATCTATCCAATGTGGGTTAGTGTCAGACCAATAGTGGTGGTTTTGGTTGTTAATTTCACCATTCACATAAAATTATGTAACCATTTAAATAGCCAAATTAAGGTGTATCCATATGAATGGCCCACCCTGTACTGTGGCCTCCTCCTCCCCAATAGCCACCCTATTCCTCTCCAGATTTATTTTCTTTAACAGTTAGTGTGCAAAATCTGCACAGTGAATGTGAAGAAACAAATATGCCCAACTGCCACCGCCATAACAATTCACATGCACAACTCTTCTTCACCATGAAAAACATTTGTCGACCGCCATCTGTAACAAAACAGAGGAGAGACAACACAAAAAAAGAGATACCAATTTACATGCATTACCCCATACAATAACAGATATAAAATACTACCCATGAAATGCACACAAAGTGACCTGTAAAAAAAGATTGTTGATATATGCATACATATCATACTGAAAAAGAGAAAAAAAAGTCAGACAAAAAGAGTAAGAAAGTTGCAAGGAGAAAGAACAAATACATGTTATAACAAACCCGATGCCAAACTCCTCTTCAACATGAAAAATACTTGTCGACCGCCATCTGTAAGAAAACAGAAGAGAGACAACACAGAAAAAGAGAAAACAACTTACATGCATTTACACATACAATGGAAGATATAAACTATTACACATTGCAAAACTAAAGGATACTACAGGGTGGGCCATTTATATGGATACACCTGATCTATGTATACACCCCATATACAACATCATACCATCAATTTTTTCGTTCCGACAGTCTTGGAGGGATCTATCCAATGTGGGTTAGTGTCAGACCAATAGTGGTGGTTTTGTTTGTTAATTTCCCCATTCACATCAATTTATGTAACCAAATAAATAGCCAAATTAAGGTGTATCCATATGAATGGCCCACCCTGTACTGTGGCCTCCTCCTCCCCAATAGCCACCCTATTACTCTCCAGATTTATTTTCTTTAACAGTTAGTGTGCAAAATCTGCACAGTGAATGTGAAGAAACAAATACGCCCAACTGCCACCGCCATAACAATTCACATGCACAACTCTTCTTCACCATGAAAAACACTTGTCGACCGCTATCTGTAAGAAAACAGAAGAGTGACAACACAAAAAAAGAGACACCAATTTACATGCATTACCACATTCAATAACAGATATAAAATACTACCCATGAAATGCACACAAAGTGACCTGTAAAAAAAGATTGTTTATATATGCATACATATCATAATGAAAAAGAGAAAAAAAGTCAGACAAAAAGAGTAAGAAAGTTGCAAGGAGAAAGAACAAATACATGTTATAACAAACCCAATGCCAAACTCCTCTTCAACATGAAAAATACTTGTCGACCGACCGCCATCTGTAAGAAAACAGAAGAGAGACAACACAGAAAAAGAGAAAACAGCACACATGCATTTACACATACAATGGAAGATATAAAATATTACACATTGCAAAACTAAAGAATACTACAGGGTGGGCCATTTATATGGATACACCTGATCTATGTATACACCCCATATACAACATCAGACCATCAATTTTTTTGTTCCAACAGTCTTGGAGTGATCTATCCAATGTGGGTTAGTGTCAGACCAATAGTGGTGGTTTTGTTTGTTAATTTCACCATTCACATAAACTTATGTTACCATATAAATAGCCAAATTAAGGTGTATCCATATGAATGGCCCACCCTGTACTGTGGCCTACTCCTCTCCAATAGCCACCCTATTCCTCTCCAGATTTATTTTCTTTAGCAGTTAGTGTGCAAAACCTGCACAGTGAATGTGAAAAAACAAATACGCCCAACTGCCACCGCCATAACAATTCACATGCACAACTCTTCTTCACCATGAAAAACATTTGTCGACCGCCATCTGTAAGAAAACAGAAGAGAGACAACACAGAAAAAGAAGAAAACAACATACATGCATTTACGCATACAATGAAAGATATAAAATATTACACATTTGTAAAACTAAAGGATACTACAGGGTGGGCCATTTATATGGATACACCTGATCTATGTATACACCCCATATACAACATCATACCATCAATTTTTTTGTTCCAACAGTCTTGGAGGGATCTATCCAATGTGGGTTAGTGTCAGACCAATAGTGGTGGTTTTGTTTGTTAATTTCACCATTCACATAAAATTATGTAACCATATGAATAGCCAAATTAAGTTGTATCCATATGAATGGCCCACCCTGTACTGTGGCCTCCTCCTCCCCAATAGCCACCCTATTCCTCTCCAGATTTATTTTCTTTAACAGTTAGTGTGCAAAATCTGAACAGTGAATGTGGAGAAACAAATACGCCCAACTGCCACCGCCATAACAATTCACATGCACAACTCTTCTTCACCATGAAAAACACTTGTCGACCGCTATCTGTAAGAAAACAGAAGAGTGACAACACAAAAAAAGAGATACCAATTTACATGCATTACCACATTCAATAACAGATATAAAATACTACCCATGAAATGCACACAAAGTGACCTGTAAAAAAAGATTGTTTATATATGCATACATATCATACTGAAAAAGAGAAAAAAAGTCAGACAAAAAGAGTAAGAAAGTTGCAAGGAGAAAGAACAAATACATGTTATAACAAACTCAATGCCAATCTCCTGTTCAACATGAAAAATACTTGTCGACCGGCCGCCATCTGTAAGAAAACAGAAGAGAGACAACACAGAAAAAGAGAAAACAACTTACATGCATTTACACATACAATGGAAGATATAAACTATTACACATTGCAAAACTAAAGGATACTACAGGGTGGGACATTCATATGGATACACCTGATCTATGTATACACCCCATATACAACAACATACCATCAATTTTTTTGTTCCAACAGTCTTGGAGTGATCTATCCAATGTGGGTTAGTGTCAGACCAATAGTGGTGGTTTTGGTTGTTAATTTCACCATTCACATAAAATTATGTAACCATTTAAATAGCCAAATTAAGGTGTATCCATATGAATGGCCCACCCTGTACTGTGGCCTCCTCCTCCCCAATAGCCACCCTATTCCTCTCCAGATTTATTTTCTTTAACAGTTAGTGTGCAAAATCTGCACAGTGAATGTGAAGAAACAAATATGCCCAACTGCCACCGCCATAACAATTCACATGCACAACTCTTCTTCACCATGAAAAACATTTGTCGACCGCCATCTGTAACAAAACAGAGGAGAGACAACACAAAAAAAGAGATACCAATTTACATGCATTACCCCATACAATAACAGATATAAAATACTACCCATGAAATGCACACAAAGTGACCTGTAAAAAAAGATTGTTGATATATGCATACATATCATACTGAAAAAGAGAAAAAAAAGTCAGACAAAAAGAGTAAGAAAGTTGCAAGGAGAAAGAACAAATACATGTTATAACAAACCCAATGCCAAACTCCTCTTCAACATGAAAAATACTTGTCGACCGCCATCTGTAAGAAAACAGAAGAGAGACAACACAGAAAAAGAGAAAACAACTTACATGCATTTACACATACAATGGAAGATATAAACTATTACACATTGCAAAACTAAAGGATACTGCAGGGTGGGCCATTTATATGGATACACCTGATCTATGTATACACCCCATATACAACATCATACCATCAATTTTTTCGTTCCGACAGTCTTGGAGGGATCTATCCAATGTGGGTTAGTGTCAGACCAATAGTGGTGGTTTTGTTTGTTAATTTCACCATTCACATCAATTTATGTAACCAAATAAATAGCCAAATTAAGGTGTATCCATATGAATGGCCCACCCTGTACTGTGGCCTCCTCCTCCCCAATAGCCACCCTATTACTCTCCAGATTTATTTTCTTTAACAGTTAGTGTGCAAAATCTGCACAGTGAATGTGAAGAAACAAATACGCCCAACTGCCACCGCCATAACAATTCACATGCACAACTCTTCTTCACCATGAAAAACACTTGTCGACCGCTATCTGTAAGAAAACAGAAGAGTGACAACACAAAAAAAGAGACACCAATTTACATGCATTACCACATTCAATAACAGATATAAAATACTACCCATGAAATGCACACAAAGTGACCTGTAAAAAAAGATTGTTTATATATGCATACATATCATAATGAAAAAGAGAAAAAAAGTCAGACAAAAAGAGTAAGAAAGTTGCAAGGAGAAAGAACAAATACATGTTATAACAAACCCAATGCCAAACTCCTCTTCAACATGAAAAATACTTGTCGACCGACCGCCATCTGTAAGAAAACAGAAGAGAGACAACACAGAAAAAGAGAAAACAGCATACATGCATTTACACATACAATGGAAGATATAAAATATTACACATTGCAAAACTAAAGAATACTACAGGGTGGGCCATTCATATGGATACACCTGATCTATGTATACACCCCATATACAACAACATACCATCAATTTTTTTGTTCCAACAGTCTTGGAGTGATCTATCCAATGTGGGTTGGTGTCAGACCAATAGTGGTGGTTTTGGTTGTTAATTTCACCATTCACATAAACTTATGTAACCATATAAATAGCCAAATTAAGGTGTATCCATATGAATGGCCCACCCTGTACTGTGGCCTCCTCCTCCCCAATAGCCACCCTATTCCTCTCCAGATTTATTTTCTTTAACAGTTAGTGTGCAAAATCTGCACAGTGAATGTGAAGAAACAAATATGCCCAACTGGCCAATGCCCAACTGCCACCGCCATAACAATTCACATGCACAACTCTTCTTCACCATGAAAAACATTTGTCGACCGCCATCTGTAACAAAACAGAAGAGAGACAACACAAAAAAAGAGATACCAATTTACATGCATTACCCCATACAATAACAGATATAAAATACTACCCATGAAATGCACACAAAGTGACCTGTAAAAAAAGATTGTTGATATACGCATACATATACTGAAAAAGAGAAAAAAAAGTCAGACAAAAAGAGTAAGAAAGTTGCAAGGAGAAAGAACAAATACATGTTATAACAAACCCGATGCCAAACTCCTCTTCAACATGAAAAATACTTGTCGACCGCCATCTGTAAGAAAACAGAAGAGAGAAAACACAGAAAAAGAGAAAACAACTTACATGCATTTACACATACAATGGAAGATATAAAATATTACACATTGCAAAACTAAAGGATACTACAGGGTGGGCCATTCATATGGATACACCTGATCTACGTATACACCCCATATACAACATCATACCATCAATTTTTTTGTTCCAACAGTCTTGGAGGGATCTATCCAATGTGGGTTAGTGTCAGACCAATAGTGGTGGTTTTGGTTGTTAATTTCACCATTCACATAAAATTATGTAACCATTTAAATAGCCAAATTAAGGTGTATCCATATGAATGGCCCACCCTGTACTGTGGCCTCCTCCTCCCCAATAGCCACCCTATTCCTCTCCAGATTTATTTTCTTTAACAGTTAGTGTGCAAAATCTGCACAGTGAATGTGAAGAAACAAATACGCCCAACTGCCACCGCCATAACAATTCACATGCTCAACTCTTCTTCACCATGAAAAACATTTGTCGACCGCCATCTGTAACAAAACAGAGGAGAGACAACACAAAAAAAGAGATACCAATTTACATGCATTACCCCATACAATAACAGATATAAAATACTACCCATGAAATGCACACAAAGTGACCTGTAAAAAAAGATTGTTGATATATGCATACATATCATACTGAAAAAGAGAACAAAAAGTCAGACAAAAAGAGTAAGAAAGTTGCAAGGAGAAAGAACAAATACATGTTATAACAAACCCAATGCCAAACTCCTCTTCAACATGAAAAATACTTGTCGACCGCCATCTGTAAGAAAACAGAAGAGAGACAACACAGAAAAAGAGAAAACAACTTACATGCATTTACACATACAATGGAAGATATAAACTATTACACATTGCAAAACTAAAGGATACTACAGGGTGGGCCATTTATATGGATACACCTGATCTATGTATACACCCCATATACAACATCATACCATCAATTTTTTCGTTCCGACAGTCTTGGAGGGATCTATCCAATGTGGGTTAGTGTCAGACCAATAGTGGTGGTTTTGTTTGTTAATTTCACCATTCACATCAATTTATGTAACCAAATAAATAGCCAAATTAAGGTGTATCCATATGAATGGCCCACCCTGTACTGTGGCCTCCTCCTCCCCAATAGCCACCCTATTACTCTCCAGATTTATTTTCTTTAACAGTTAGTGTGCAAAATCTGCACAGTGAATGTGAAGAAACAAATACGCCCAACTGCCACCGCCATAACAATTCACATGCACAACTCTTCTTCACCATGAAAAACACTTGTCGACCGCTATCTGTAAGAAAACAGAAGAGTGACAACACAAAAAAAGAGACACCAATTTACATGCATTACCACATTCAATAACAGATATAAAATACTACCCATGAAATGCACACAAAGTGACCTGTAAAAAAAGATTGTTTATATATGCATACATATCATAATGAAAAAGAGAAAAAAAGTCAGACAAAAAGAGTAAGAAAGTTGCAAGGAGAAAGAACAAATACATGTTATAACAAACCCAATGCCAAACTCCTCTTCAACATGAAAAATACTTGTCGACCGACCGCCATCTGTAAGAAAACAGAAGAGAGACAACACAGAAAAAGAGAAAACAGCATACATGCATTTACACATACAATGGAAGATATAAAATATTACACATTGCAAAACTAAAGAATACTACAGGGTGGGCCATTCATATGGATACACCTGATCTATGTATACACCCCATATACAACAACATACCATCAATTTTTTTGTTCCAACAGTCTTGGAGTGATCTATCCAATGTGGGTTAGTGTCAGACCAATAGTGGTGGTTTTGGTTGTTAATTTCACCATTCACATAAACTTATGTAACCATATAAATAGCCAAATTAAGGTGTATCCATATGAATGGCCCACCCTGTACTGTGGCCTCCTCCTCCCCAATAGCCACCCTATTCCTCTCCAGATTTATTTTCTTTAACAGTTAGTGTGCAAAATCTGCACAGTGAATGTGAAGAAACAAATATGCCCAACTGGCCAATGCCCAACTGCCACCGCCATAACAATTCACATGCACAACTCTTCTTCACCATGAAAAACATTTGTCGACCGCCATCTGTAACAAAACAGAAGAGAGACAACACAAAAAAAGAGATACCAATTTACATGCATTACCCCATACAATAACAGATATAAAATACTACCCATGAAATGCACACAAAGTGACCTGTAAAAAAAGATTGTTGATATACGCATACATATACTGAAAAAGAGAAAAAAAAGTCAGACAAAAAGAGTAAGAAAGTTGCAAGGAGAAAGAACAAATACATGTTATAACAAACCCGATGCCAAACTCCTCTTCAACATGAAAAATACTTGTCGACCGCCATCTGTAAGAAAACAGAAGAGAGAAAACACAGAAAAAGAGAAAACAACTTACATGCATTTACACATACAATGGAAGATATAAAATATTACACATTGCAAAACTAAAGGATACTACAGGGTGGGCCATTCATATGGATACACCTGATCTATGTATACACCCCTTATACAACATCATACCATCAATTTTTTTGTTCCAACAGTCTTGGAGGGATCTATCCAATGTGGGTTAGTGTCAGACCAATAGTGGTGGTTTTGGTTGTTAATTTCACCATTCACATAAAATTATGTAACCATTTAAATAGCCAAATTAAGGTGTATCCATATGAATGGCCCACCCTGTACTGTGGCCTCCTCCTCCCCAATAGCCACCCTATTCCTCTCCAGATTTATTTTCTTTAACAGTTAGTGTGCAAAATCTGCACAGTGAATGTGAAGAAACAAATACGCCCAACTGCCACCGCCATAACAATTCACATGCTCAACTCTTCTTCACCATGAAAAACACTTGTCGACCGCTATCTGTAAGAAAACAGAAGAGGGACAACACAAAAAAAGAGATACCAATTTACATGCATTACTACATACAATAACAGATATAAAATACTACCCATGAAATGCACACAAAGTGACCTGTAAAAAAAGATTGTTTATATATGCATACATATCATACTGAAAAAGAGAAAAAAAGTCAGACAAAAAGAGTAAGAAAGTTGCAAGGAGAAAGAACAAATACATGTTATAACAAACCCAATGCCAAACTCTTCTTCAACATAAAAAATACTTCTACAGCTCCATCTGTAAGAAAACAGAAGAGAGACAACACAGAAAAAGAGAAAACAGCATACATGCATTTACACATACAATGGAAGATATAAAATATTACACATTGCAAAACTAAAGGATACTACAGGGTGGGCCATTTATATGGATACACCTGATCTATGTATACACCCCATATACAACATCATACCATCAATTTTTTCGTTCCGACAGTCTTGGAAGGGATCTATCCAATGTGGGTTAGTGTCAGACCAATAGTGGTGGTTTTGTTTGTTAATTTCACCATTCACATAAAATTATGTACCCATATAAATTGTCAAATTAAGGTGTATCCATATGAATGGCCCACCCTGTACTGTGGCCTCCTCCTCCCCAATAGCCACCCTATTCCTCTCCAGATTTATTTTCATTAACAGTTAGTGTGCAAAATCTGCACAGTGAATGTGAAGAAACAAATACGCCCAACTGCCACCGCCATAACAATTCACATGCACAACTCTTCTTCACCATGAAAAAAAACTTGTCGACCGCCAACTGTAAGAAAACAGAAGAGAGACAACACAAAAAAAGAGATACCAATATACATGCATTACCACATACAATAACAGATATAAAATACTACCCATGAAATGCACACAAAGTGACCTGTAAAAAAAGATTGTTTATATATGCATACATATTATACTGGAAAAGAGAAATAAAGTCAGACAAAAAGAGTAAGAAAGCTGCAAGAAGAAAGAACAAATAAATGTTATAACAAACCCGATGCCAAACTCTTCTACAACATGAAAAATACTTGTCGACCGCCATCTGTAAGAAAACAGGAGACAACACAGAAAAACAGATACCATCTAACATGCATTAACACATACAATAACAGATATAAAATACTACCCATGAAATATGCACAGTGACCTGTAAAAAAAAAAAAGTTCATATATGCATACTTATTATACTGAAAAAGAGAATAAAAACAAAGAAAAAGTGGAAGAAAGTTGCAAGGAGACACATGTTATGTGATAACAAACCGCATGCCAAACTCTTCTTCACCATGAAAAATACTTGTCGAACCCCATCTGTAAAAAAACAGATGACAAACAACACAGAAAAACAGGTACCATCTAACATGCATTAACACTTACAATGACAAATATAAAATCTACACATGAAATACGCACAAAATGACCAGTCAAAAATAGGGATATATTTTTTACATATTATACTGGAAAAGAGAATTAAAAACAAACAAAAAGTGCAAGAAAGTTGCAAGAAGACAGACAACACAGAAAAAGAGATGCCAACTTACATGCATTAACACATACAATGAGAGATATAAAATACTACACATGAAATGTTATAACAGATCCTAGATTTCCGGCCGGAAAAAGACTTAGAGCCTGTTTTTAAACGGGCTTGGGTCTACTAGTGGAAGATATAAAACATTACACATGGCAAAGGTACAACGTGACCTGTAAAAAAGCACCTGTTAGTCTTACCGGTAACGGTGTTTCTGTACAGCAGCTGGGATCCCCTCTGAGTAATGGCTCCGCCCATGCTCTGGGGAAACACAACCAAGAAAGTATAAAAAGCTCCCGCCCCCCTCCAACCTCAGTGTATAAAAAGTAAAAAGACCGAAACACCGGGAGAAGAGGAGCGAAGCACCTCCTAGTGACCCACTCAAAACAGAAGATAGGTATAAGGAAGTGCGACAGGCTAAGGGAGGGTAGTAGACGGTATCCCAGCTGCTGTACAGAAACACCGTTACCGGTAAGACTAACAGGTGCTTTCTCATGTCCATCAGCTGGGATACCCTCTGTGAGAGAAAAGCAAGTAAGAAACCCACCTAGGGAGGGACTACCGCCTGTAGCACCTTTCTGCCAAACGACTGATCCTGCTGCGATAATACATCCACTCTGTAGTGCTTGATAAAAGTGGAAGGACTTGCCCAGGTAGCCGCTTGACATATTTGTTGAATCGAGGCACCAGCTCTCTCTGCCCAAGATGTTGACAAGGACCGTGTCGAATGTGCCTTGATGCTTGATGGTGGAGTGGAGTCTGAGACCTTATACGCTAGTGCAATACCCTCACAGATCCACCTTGCTAAAGTTTGTCTGGATGCTTGCTGACCCTTATTTTTCCCCGAAAAAAGAACAAACAAATGCGAGGACTTCCTGAAGTCTCTTGTCCTCTCTAAATATGCAAGAATTGCCCTCCTAACCTCTAAACAATGAAATTCAGCCTCTTTCGCACAGGAAGGATTGCTGCAAAAAGAAGGTAGAACAATGTTCTGGGTTCGATGAAAATCAGAAGAAACTTTGGGTAGATAATTAGGATCCAGACGTAAAACCACTTTGTCTGGAAAAATAGTGAGAAAAGGATCTTTAATTGACAGGGCTTGTAGATCTCCTAGACGCCTGGCCGACGTGATTGCTACCAAGAAGGCTACTTTCAAGGTAAGAAATTTTAGATCAATGTCTTCAATGGGTTCAAAGGGGGTTTTGGATAAAACATTCAAAACTAGGGACAAATCCCATTGAGGCAAAACTTTTTGTTTCACTGGGGTGGATTTTTGAATTGCTCGAAAAAAATCCTTCAGCAACCTTTCCTGTGACAAAGGTTTGTCCAGTAGTATAGATAAGGCAGAACACTGAACCCTTAAGGTGCTTAAGGCCAATCCCATTTCTAAGCCCTCCTGCAAAAAATCTAGAATTGCCCCAATCTGATTCTGATCTCTGTTATGAGAGGAGCACCAAGAAAGATAGACCTTCCAAGTCTTTCTATAAATCTTATGCGTTACCGGCTTTCTGCATTTAAGAAGCGTCTCAATCACCTTATCAGAGACCCCCTTATTTTTTAACATTAACCTTTCAGGATCCAGGCTGAGAGTTTGAATAACTCCAGTCTGGGGTGAAACAATGGACCTTGTCTCAATAGATCCGGCCTGACTGGTAGATTCAGAGGTGGTTGGATCAAGAGACTGAGTAGAGTAGAGAACCATACTCGTTTGGGCCAGACCGGGGCTATCAAAATTAACTTTGCTTTCTCTTTCTGTAATTTGTCCAACAGTTGTGGAAGCAACCTGAGAGGAGGGAAGGCATAACCTAGGTTGAATGTCCAAGGGACCGATAGGGCATCCAACCCCAGAGAACTCGGACAATTGTGGATCGAAAAGAATTGTGGAAGCTTTGCATTTGTTGGGGATGCGAAGAGGTCTACCTCCGGCTTCCCCAACCTTTCTGTGATCCAGAGAAAAACCTCTGGATTTAATTCCCATTCTGCCTGGTCCACTTCGTGGCGTCTTAAATAATCCGCTTCCAAGTTCAAAACTCCCTTGACATGGACTGCTTCTAATGACAAGAGATTCTGCTCTGACCAAAGCAGAATTTCCGATGCAAGTTGCGCCAAAACCGTCGATCTGGTTCCCCCCTGTTTGTTGATATACGCTATCACGGACACATTGTCTGAAAAAATGAGGACATGTTTGTGAAATATCATGTTCTGGAAGGTTAGAACCTGTTGGCGTTTTTCACGCGTTTCTGTGCGTTTGCGCGTTTTTCGCGCGTTTTCTGCGCGTTTGCGTGTTTTTTGCACGTTTCTGCACGTTTGCGCGTTTCTGCGCGTTTGCGCGTTTTTGCGCATTTTGCACGATTTTGAGGCTCTTTAAATTCTAACGCGGAATTCCGCATGGTAGCATTGCATTTACGCATCGGGATGCGGATTCTGCACCTTTATGCGGATTTTATGCAGATTTAAGCGGATTTACAATCTATAGAGTACTATTGAGTGTCTCTTTTTTATTCTACACCATCTCAAAGTTACATTTAACTTAATAAGAAGCTAGTTATATGACTGAGTTTTATTTTTATAATGAAAATTTATATGTTAATGTGGGAAACTTTTTTATATATTGTTTATTTGCTACTTGTTATCATAGTTTTTATATCTTAGTGAAATTTCCCATCATTTTTATATGAATATTGGTGCTTTTCCACATTTACAGATAGGTCACACGCCTGGGTGCGTTGAACGCGTTTATAGCGCGTTTTCGCACCGATTGGCGTCTTCCGCGCGTCTCTTTGCGCGTTTTTGCACGATTTTGAAGCTTTTTAAATTCTAACGCGGAATTCAGCAGGGTAGCATTGAATTTACGCATCTGGATGCGGATTCTGTACCTTTATGCAGATTTACTGCAGATTTAAGCGGATTTACAATCCACACAGTATTATTAAGTGTTTCTTTTTATTCTACACCATGATTATAAGCTGCAACTTTAATTTAAAGTGACATTTAACTTAATAATAAGCTAGCTATACGACCGAGTTTATTTTTATAGTGAAAATGTATATGTTAATGTGGGAAATTTTTTTTACATATTGTTTATTTGTTATTTGTTCTACACATATTGCACACTATGCCATTAGATACTTACATAACTTGTATGCTGAAATTTTTTTTTCAATAAAAACTATTGTGACATATACCTCCCTGACATAAGGTTTTTGCATAACTAGATGACAGTTTTGTAAAACATTGGCAACATTTCTTAGATTTTTGTCACCCTGCTGAACCTGTACTAGGTCCAGACTCCACTCTAGCCTGAAAAACACAATAGGATAGAGAGAACATTAGGCTCCAAACCAATGTGGAAACAACAAGCCAGGGATCCAAGATCCCACTCACCCCACCATCCGAGTGTGCATGACCCGCGGCCGCACTGGATGCGGAAGATGTTGCGGAGGCATCCGGGGCTGCAGAGGCAGCAGCTGGATTAGTTGAAGACTCCTCCATAATGCTGCCCCTCCGCACGCCAGGCGTTCATTTTTAAAATCTCCCCGCCGTCCGCGATGCAACTTCCGGACCGCCTCCCATGACGACTTTCGGAACTGACGTCACTGCCGGATGTCGTCATAAGCCCAAGAACTGTCTTGCGCAGGAGGAAGGCGGCAGCCCGACAGCCCAATCCCACCCGTGGGCGTCCAAGCGTACAGCGGCCCCAGCAGCAACAGGTCGCGCTAGACATTCCTCACACCACCAACCGTCACTACCAGGTACCGCTCTCCATGACCCTCTCACCCTCCGGCGAGGCCAAAAAACAAAAAATTGGGAGCTGCACTTTCTCCGTGTGTTTCCGGACGGAAACACAAATGAACTGAGGTTGGAGGGGGGCGGGAGCTTTTTATACTTTCTTGGTTGTGTTTCCCCAGAGCATGGGCGGAGCCATTACTCAGAGGGTATCCCAGCTGATGGACATGAGAAAGATGCTTTATATTTGCATACATATTACACTGGAAAAGAGTATAAAAGACAGACAAAATGTGTGAGAAAGTTGCAAGTAGAAACAACAAATACATGTTATAACAAATTCTATTCCCCTCTCTTCTTCAACATAAAAATACCTCTCAGTGGGCGCATGTGCGCGGCTGACTAAGATGGACGCTTAGTCTCAGAGCTGCGCGAGTACAAGGAGACAATTAGCTATTAACACTGCTTTACCCGCTTCACCATTCCTCCAAAATGCAACAGGGGCAATTGGAGCACCTGGGGCACCCGCCGGAAGATGCCTTCCGACTCCCGAGCCAACACCGTGGCTACAAATTCGCTAACAAGTAAGCCAGCAGGATCATCTAAGATGGCGCCTGGCGCGGACATACAATCCGAAAACAGCCAGGACATGTTTCCCCACGCGGACTTACCGGCAAGCAAGTCACCCTCTCTGCCAGAGCAGCTTACGCTGGAGGAACTCAGAGACATCATACGCCAGGAAATCATTGGTGCTAACAAACAACTGGGCTGCGACTGCGAGCTTCTCCATGAAATCAGACAGGTGGGTCATCGCATGTCCCACATTGAGGGAAGATTAGACAATGCTACAATAGTGCTGGAAGTACATGAGGAAGAAATTGAGTCCCTCAAATCAGAGATCCACACACTGCATGATAAAATGGAGGACTCTGAAAACAGATCGAGAAAGGAAAACCTTAGAGTGGGCGGAATCCCTGAAACTATTCAAGATTTGGGGGGGGGGGGGTGTTTACCGCGCTAGTTCAGGAACTGATCCTGAACTTACCAGTCGATCAACTAGAAATGGACCGCGTTCATATGGCCCTCTCACGCACACTCCCTAACGGTCTGCCGAGAGATATCATTCTTAAAATGCATCATTATCTTACCAAAGAGAAGGTACTCCAAGCTGCGAGAAACAAGCCGGACCTCTCCTTCCAGGGGCATAAGTACCAACTATATGCAGACTTGGCCCCCACCACACTGGCTAAGCGAAAGGAGCTGCGCCCTTATCTTGCTACCTTGAGGGATAAGGGAGTCAAATACAGATGGAGCTTTCCTTTTCAACTTAATTTCCACTGGCAGGAACAACAGCACTCCATCCGCAACATCGATGAAGCCAGGGAGTGCTTTCATCTTCTGGACTTCCCGCTGCCTCCCCAGCCTTCTCAGTCACAGAGCTCCCCTAAGCGTACAGCCGACTCCCAAGCACAACCGGATTGGGCCGACTCTGCATCACCTAAAGAACAGAGACCCCCTAAGAAACGGGCTCAAGCCCTAAAGGAATTATCGTCTCAGGTGTTCCAGAAAGTACAATGATCTGCAAGTTAAGTTTTTTGCTAAACGCGCTTTTTCTCCCGCCATTGCGGCCTAGTGGCCCAGCCCGCCTTGATTAACTTCCATAGACGAGCCATGTGCTTCCCTATGTAACTGTGGGCCCATGTGGAGTCTAAGCTAAGTGACTCATTTTATGTCCGGACCTTGTCCACCTTTTCAAGCTCACGGAGTACCACTATATACTGACAGCATTAGCAAAAGATATACTCTTGCTCTCATTTTCTGGGGCCTCTGCCCTGGTTAATATGAGCCTGTTGGCCCCTTCAGATGGCTGTCTACTGCAATTTCCGCCATAAACTGGCGCAGTTGTTATGCATTTCTTTTCTGTTTACAGTGTTGCACAGACACACGTATGTTCAATGTTTACCCGTTGGAATCTGACTGTCCTCTTTTGAATTTCAATTTTGTGTATTTCTATGCCACATGTCTAAATTTCATAGGTGCCAATAGGCTGTACCTTTATACTAAACCTAAGCTTTATGAAAAGAGCTATGTGGGGCTATAATAGCATTCAGATTGTTATGTGTTAACAGACCCTCCGGGCTTGCCATTGCTGTACTTTCACTTAAGGAGCCAGCCTAGGGGGGTTAGAATGGCGCACACAGGGTATCGCTCTCATCCAGCAGACTTAAAGGTGGCTATAGTGGGCTCCTAGACATACTGCCCACGTAACATCACGCTGACAGATTGATCGCTGCCCCCCTGCTCCCCGGGGTCACACATCTATTTGTATACCCTATTTACATTTATAGCTGGTGGGTGCCCGCAGGGAGCTGGTGGTATAGATTTCCTGCAATCAATATTATTTTGCTTTTACCTGTTCACTAAAGTGGCTTATTGACATATAAAGTTCATGCCCAGTTTTCTGAGCTGAAGGGCCGAATTAGTCCTCTGGTAGCAATTTAAAATTTAGGCTACCTCCTTTTTATGTGGGTCCCTCTCGCCCTTTGGGGTTGCCCACATGGGTCAACGTTATGCACACCGTCTCGGCCTTTCACTGGGCTGGGTCCGCCACTGCAGCGTTTCCCCCTGAGGGCTATCGTGGGGGGCTGGCGGGTTAGTGAATGCTAGTTTTTTTCTAGCAGGGTTGTTCTCTTGTGAGTATTGTCGCTTCCCTCGCCCCCCGGGGGCGCCCATTGGTGTGGTGTTGCGCGTGCCGTCCTGGCCTTGTGTGTGCCGGGTCCTCCGCCGTGGCATTTCCCTCCTGCTATAGTGGGCTCCTAGACATACTGCCCACGTAGCATCACGCTGACAGGTTGGTTGCTGCCCCCCTGCTCTCCGGGGTCACACATCTATTTGTATATTCTATTTACATTTATGGCTGGTGGGTGCCCGCGGGGAGCTGGTGGTATAGATGTCCTGGAATCAAGGTGTTTAGGAAATATTATTTTGCTTTAACCTGTTCACTACTAGGGCTTATTGACATAAAGATTTCATGCCCAGTTATCTGAACTGAAGGGCTGGGTTGGTCCTCTGGTAGCAAGTGAAAATTTTGGCGACCTCCTTTTCATCGGGGTCCCTCTTGCCCCTCGGGGACGCCCACATGGGTCAATGTTATGCACGCCGTCTCGGCCTTTCACTGCGCCAGGTCCGCCACTGGGGCATTTCCCCTTGTGGGCTGCCGTGGGGGGCTGGCGGGTTAATGAATGCTAGTTTTTCCAGGGTTGTTATTTTGTGGGTGTTGTCGTTTCCCCCGCCCCCCGGGGGCGCTCGCGTGTAGTGTTACACATGCCGTCCTGGCCTTGTGTGTGCCGGGTCCGCCACTGCGGCATTTCCCTCCTGCGGGTCGCCCTTGGGGGGCTGGGGCAGTGACTGTATCACCGAGCGGGTTTGATTTGCAGAGATGAGCCAGACTTAAGATTTATGATGTACTATAATCTTTATCCCTAACCGATTGCACAGGCAATAAGGATTGCGGATAGAGCGGTGTACTTTGAATCTAGCCACCCTTGAACCTCTCCCGTCACTTTTTGTGCTCCCGCACGCACCATACGAGTGCTACATGGTTGGCACCCCACGGGCGCAATTTGATGCTACCCAGCATCTCCTCAAACTCCAGAGGGTTTCTGTTTACTGGATAACCCTCTTTGTTCTGTCTTATACTATCCTAAAAGACTACATAGAAAAAGAGAAAACAACTTACATGCATTATCACATACAATGACAGATATAAAATACTACACATGAAATTCCTACAATGTCACCTGTGAAAAAAGATGGTTCACATTGCATGTTTATATTATACTGGAAAAGGGAATGAATGAGGGACAAAAAAAGGGAGAAAGTTTAAAGGAGAAGAAACAAATACATGTTTTAACAATTCACATGCCCAACTCTTTTACAACATGAAAAATACTTGTTGAACACTATCTGTAAGAGAACAGTAGAGAGACAACAGAGATGAATAATCCCTCTTCCATGTAGACAAATATATGCCAAACACAGGAAACAAATGCACTGTCCAAGACAGTACTTGCCTTTTAAATGGGTCCACAGGCAATGGACAGCACAGGTGCAGCAGGACCTGGAGGCCATATTAATTGGGGAAACTGAGGACGACCCGGGGGATCGGGTCGGGACCCCACTGGAGACTGGTTGTTCCACATAAGACACGGCGGAATGAAAAGGGGGGGGGGGGCAGATGGTGTCCCCTAAGGATGATAAATAGCTAGGGATATTTAACCTTTTTTAAGTTTTTTGCCTTGTAAGTCCTTTATCTCTTCTTCAACATGAAAAATACTTGTTGAGCCCCATCTGTACGGGCTCAGACACACTCTCAGCGCTTCTCTGAGCGCTTTTTGGCCTCCGTAGTTTTCTGAGAGCTTCTTAAAAAAACGCTCATATTGACTTACATTAAAATTGCGGTAAAATCGTGTTTGCGGTAAAATATGCAATTTAACTGCAATCGCGATTTTACCATGAGTCCTAAGAGAACAGAAGAGAAACAACATAGCAAAGAACAATCCATCTTGCATGTATAAACACATATAATGACACTTATAAAAAATTACACAGTGCATGCATACAATGTTATCTGTAAATAAAGACGGTTCATATAGCATATACACCATACTAGAAAAAAGAATGAAAGGGAGACAAAGAGTGGAAGAAAGTTGAAAGGAGGAGGAACAAATAAATGTTTTAACTGCTCACATGCCCAACTCTTCTTTAACATAAAAAATACTTGTTGAACCCCATCTGAAAGAGAATAGAAGAGAGACAACACAGAAATGGACAATCCATCTTATATGTATACATATACAATGTCAGATATAAAATACTAAATCCAGTGGCGGACGACGGACGTAGGCCTGTGCTGTCTGTGCAGCCTCACAAGGGCTCCATGTCATGCGGGGCCCATTCAGCTCCATCAGTCAGGCCCAGATCATCCTCTAGGTTTGTGTGTGTCGGCAGATTGTGTGCTTCTCTGAGGACAGTGAATGACATGACTATGCACTCTGTAATGTGCTGCAGAAGAAGTCAGTGCTATATAAACACATAATTATAGTATGGAAGGACATTAGTCCATGAGAATGGTAGAGGTTAGAATGTGAGCTGCTCTGACGACAGTCAGTGACATGACTATGCACTCTGTAATGTGCTGCAGAAGATGTCAGTGCTATATAAATTATAAATACATAATTATAGTATGGAAGGACATTAATCCATGAGAATGGTAGTGGTTAGAGTGTGAGCTCCTTTGAGTACAGTCAGTGACATGACTATGCACTCTGTAATGTGCTGCAGAAGATGTCAGTGCTATATAAATACATAATTATAGTATGGAAGGACATTAATCCATGAGAATGGTAGTGGTTAAAGTGTGAGCTCCTCTGAGGATAGTCAGTGACATGACTATGTACTCTGTAATGTGCTGCAGAAGATGTCAGTGCTATATAAATACATAATTATAGTATGGAAGGACATTAGACCATGAGTATGGTAGATGTTAGAGTGTGAGCTCCTCTGAGGACAGTCAGTGTCATGACTATGCACTCTGTAACGTCCTGCAGAAGATGTCAGTGCTATATAAATACATAATAATAATAATAATAATAATATGGTAGGACATTAGACTACTCTGTAAAAGGACTGTGGAAGATAACAGTGCTAAACAATAACAATAAAAGGTTTTTGTCCATTTATATTTTTAAAAGTTTGGATCTATGACACTGCTGCATGGGGAGCAGTGATAATTGCTTGTGGCCTAGTCAAGTACAAAATATAATGAAATGGAAAATATGTGCGACATTAATACAGTGCTTACAGATTGTAACTTAGGTTCACATACTTTTATGTTATTGACACTATTTGAATCGATGCATGCACTTACATGGAACCCCCTACATTTATTCTGCACTGTTGGCTTTGTCCGTCACTGACTAAACATGGCATTCCTACAATGTGATCTGTGTGATCTGAAGAAAAAAGGGTAAGGCTACTGAGGATGGATGGGGAGAGAGAGGTGCTTATTAACAGCCTGTAAGGGACCAATCGGCTTTTTAAATCGCTAGTGTAATGTAAACTATATGGTAGAGATCTCACTGTTGTGATTGTCGAAGATTTGCGGTAAACGCAAACGCGATACATGCAGCATGTTTTGGGCAAATTTTAGAGCTATCATAATTGCAATGTATTTAAAACGTGAATCACAATTGCAAAAATGTACTGTAAAAAATATACGATAATCGCAAAAAAGCCAGCATCTTGCAATCCCCAGTGTGAACAGGGCTTAAGGGAGAGTGTAAGGCTACTGAGGATTCTGGGGGTAGATAGGCAGAAAGGGTTAGGGCAGTTTCTAGGCTTCAAGCCAGAAGGAGGAATGCGCGGTAGTGAGTTTTGCATTGCGTCCAATAGGAGGCGTGCAAGATGTCTGCAACGCAGGAAAGCCAACGGACTTATGGGTAACTAACCCCCTCTCTCCCAGCCGCACAGCTAAGGCAATTAAGCCTCATTTAAATCACGAATTCGAGTCCTTAGGGACTCGTGAGCTCCATGCCTGGTGAGAGGTATATGGAGGCTGCATATTTATTTCCTTATAAGCAATATCAGTTGCCTGGCTATCCTGCTGATCCTCTGCCTCTAATTCATTTAGCCATAGCCCCTGAACAAGCATGCAGCAGATCAGGTGTTTCTGACATTATTGTCAGATCTGACAAGATTAGCTGCATGCTTGTTTCTGATGCAGATTCAAACACTACTGCAGATATATAGATTAGCAGGGCTGCCAGGCAATGTGTATTGTTTTAAAGGAAATAAATATGGCAGCATCCACTTACCTTTCACTACAGTTGTCCTTGAGGCTACTTGCACACCAAGACATTGCGTTAGGTGCTACGTTAAGGTCGCATAACGTGCACCTAACGCAAGGCCTAGTGCTCTTCGATGTGGGCGTCAGAGTGAGCTGCGTTGTGCAGCTCACTCTGGCGTCCATGATGCCGTGATGCGTACTCTTCGACACATGCGGCATCACGTGGTCCCGCCGGCCAATCGCCGCAAAGAGCGGCCGCACCAGGAAGTAAACACTGCACGTCACAACGTGCAGTGAATATTAATTCGCCATGTGCCTGGCCGCTCTCTGCTCCTCCCCAACATGACTGCGCATGTGCAAACAGTCTAACGCATCTTAAGCTGCTGTAACGCCGTAGCATGCTGCACTTTCGGAAGAACGTGCAGCGTTACAAGTAACGCAACGTGGGCAGGGTGAACAGCCCACTTGTGTTACATTGCTGTGTGTTGGGGGAGCGTTACAGGCTGCACTAACGTGTGCCTGTAACGTCCCTGTGTGTAAGCAGCCTTAAGTTACCTGGGGCTTGTACCAGTTACCTGCAGCGGAAAGACCAATACTCCGGTCCCCCGCAGTGTCCTCCTTTCGTTCTAATGAGCCGCCCTGGTCCGTGGGCCTCCTAATCGTGCTCCCATGGACGAGAGCGCTCTGCATATGTGCAATATGAAAAACTATGTACTGCAAATGCAGAATGCTGTCGCCAGCGTTTTGCGATTTTGTGAGTGATTTGTATTTTAGCTCTTACCTGCGCGTTAGTTTTTTATTTTTACAGCGCTTTTCTAAGCGCTTTTGCAGATCAATTCAGGAAATGAACTCTTTGATCCAGAAAATAATAAATACAATGTTCTTAAAAGCACTCGGGAAATCGATATACAAAGCATATTTTCAAGCGCTTTGCGATTTCCCTATACCTTCCATTGAGGCAAATCGCCCCCAAAATGGTACAGGCATCGATTTGGTGAGCGGATTGGAATCGAACCGCTCATATGTGAACACTCTCATAGAGAATCATTGCACAAAAGCTTTTTAGGGCGATTTTGAAAATTTGCGGTGCTTAAAAAATCCCCCCAAAAAAACATTTGCAAAAGCGCCCCAGCTTTTAAAGTGAACCTTTTTTTTCAGCTTTCAGTTCCGTTTTGAAGGGAACCTTATCTCAAAATAGTTTTACTTACCTGGGGCTTCTACCAGCCCCCTGCAGCCGCCCTGTGCCCTCAACATGCTGGAACAATGCTCCATTCCCCCGCTGCAGCTAAGTTTCGTTTTCGGCGACTGTGCAGTCGCCAAGCTACTGCACCTGCGCGGCACTGGCTGCGCGCATCCTTCGCTCTCACATTGCTGTCCTGCGCACGCGCAATAAGAGAAATCAGGGTTGGTGACGTGAGCGAGAATGTGTGTCTAGGGCCGTGCAGGCACAGTGGCTGGGCGATGAAACTTAGCCGCTGGGGGGACTAGAGCATCGTTTTAGGATGTCAAAGGTGCAGGTGACTGCAGTGGGTTGGTAGAAGTCCCAGGTTACTGAAAATCCTTTTTTATTTGTTCTCCTTAAAGGGGAACTGAAGTAAGAGGTATACGCAGGCTGCCATATTTATTTCATTTTATTCAACACCAGTTGCCTGGCAGCCCTGCTGGTCTATTTCTCTGCAGTAGTATCTGAATAACACCAGAAACAAGCATGCAGCTAGTCTTGTCAGTTCTGAATTTAAAGTCTGAAACACCTGATCTGCTGCATGCTTGTTCAGGGGCTATGGCTAATAGTATTAGAGGCAGAGGATCAGCTGGGCTGACAGGCAACTGATATTGATTAAAAGGAAATAAATATGGCAGCCTCCATATACCTCTTACTTCAGTTCCCCTTTCATTTGCGTTAAAGGGCAACTGAAGCAAGAGGGATATGTTGGCTGACATATTCATTTCCGTTTTTTAACAATACACTTTGCCTGGCTTCTCGCAGATCCTGTGCCTTTAATACTTTTAGCCATAGACCTTGAAAAAGCATGCAGCAGATCTGGTGTTTCTGACATTATTGTCAGTTCTGACAAGATTAGCTGAATGCTTGTTTCTGGTGTGATTCAGACACTTCAGCAGCCAAATAGATCAGCAGGGCTGCCAGGCAATGTGTATTGTTTAAAAGGAAATAATTATGGCAGCATCTATACTCTTCTCACTTCAGTTCCTCTTTAAGGTTCCCTATAACCTCACTTCTCCAGGTTCGCAGCCTGCTTCACATATGCAAAGGACGGTGACGGCGGAGCTTAACTGCCCTTGGGGGCGGGGCTTATCATGGCTAAATGGGGGCGGGAATGCTTTTCGATTTGGAGGTGGGGTTTTGCAGCGGCTGGAGGGGAATGTCTGGCTGCTCAGGACAAAGTCTGGCCCTGGAAAATACCCTGATTCATGTATTATTGCTACCAAAAGGAATTTAAATCTTTTTTTTTTATAAGTAATATCAGCCCAGCATACCTCCCAACTTTCTGAGATGAGAAAGAGGGATACTTAGGCCACGCCCCTGCCACACAACAGATCATGCCCCGTCACACCCCCTAGTCATGCACACCATAAAGATTTCATTAGAAAAATATGTTGTTTTATAATTCAAATCACACTGGTCCTTTCTACCCTGGTTCATTTTCCTTCATACTAGCATTGAAATTAAGAAATACATCAATCTAAAGGATGGGAATGTCAATCAAACACATTTTTCAGCAGAGAAATGTACATCTTTACATAGAAAGAGGGACAAAGTCCTGAAAGAGGGACAAATGAGGAGGAAAGAGGGACAGAGGGACAGGGCTCCCAAAGAGGAGTCCGTCCCTCCGAAAGAGGAACAGTTGGGAGCTAAAGCGTCAAAACGCTTTAAACTAAACTAATTTCTGTTCTCAGAGATCTAGTTCTATGGCATCCATACTACAATCACAATGTAATTTCTACTACCGGCCGCTAGGGGGAGCTCCGGGATGTAGCCGTCTCTACTGTCAGGGCACTGGGCAGCCGCTCTCTATGACTGCTTCTTCCTGGAACTGGTGCCGATGTAACCGGTGTATGTCGGGTCTGAGAGCTCCTGGCTATCGGGGATACGGAGAGAGAGGTCGCACGTCTGTCTCCTCTCCTGCCGTTGCTCTGTCTGCGAGGGGGGCGCGTGCCAGTATGACGTCATGGCAGCTATTGTGACGCACGTGTGCAGGTGGGCATCACGAATACCGCTAAGGATGGCACCTGCAGTGACACGTGACCACTGCCCAGCTGCAATTGCTATGCCATGCTAGTGGATGGAGGTGAGGAAATATGTACAACAGGGAGAGGTGAGGGAATGTGCTGTGCTGTATATACTGCTGTACGTGCATCATGCAGCTATGTACTCAGCGGTGTGCACATGCCTATCCACACAACAATTTAGATTGGCCAATTTTACCACTGCTATGTGGTATGTGACTCTGAGCTTACTCGCATAATCTGTGTCAGTCTGTTGGCCCTCATGTTACATGGAGGAGGTAAAAGTGGCTTGTGTTTGGCCAATCATTTTATGGATATGTGTATGCACCCTAAAGGTGGCCACTAACTGTCCAATTTGTAGTGCAAAATCGTTCAAGAGGTCAGAAATTCTGTTGTAAATAATCTCTGTTGATGGACTCAAATGATTATAAAACAATTGGATTTTTGTCAAATCAAACTTTGGCTTTTCTTGTTGGTTGTGATAGGAAGCAAAGATTGGTTCATTGATGGTGTAGGGAACGATTTTTCTTCCGATCAGAATTTTCTGATCACTCAAACGATTTTTCACTAGAAATTGGACCGTTAGTGGCCACCTTTAGTTACTTTTTCCCTCCCTCTACTTTAATGTGATATACACAGGGCCCAACTGTTTAGCATACTCTGGCCCGCTCCTTAGAATGTGGCTCCTTCTCCCCTTCCTATTGCTGCCTAGTAGGCAGCTCCACCCCCCTCTCTAGGCATTACCGCCCCCTTTTTCGGCAGCTTTGATTATCATTAGCGCAAAGCTGCTGCAGCCGTCATCTTGTTAGCCAAAGCAAGGCATTGAAACACTGGTCTGCCCCTCAGTATGTCACTGCTGCTGCCCTCTTCAATGCTGCTGGTGCTGTACGTATGACCCTGTGTCTGCACACTGGCCCCAATGTCCAAGCGCTTTGCCCTTCAGATTACCTCCTTGGTATATCCTAGAAGATTGTTAGCGTCTCCTTAACCATATTGCATCATCACGCTAGCAACACGTTACTCATGTGCAATAGAACTTGCAGTGTCTGAAACAGCTGATTAGCAGCTGGTTTTGGAGACATACACATTTGCCCTATAATGTTGTACTTCCCTGCCAGCAAACCACATTGGAAGCTGCATAAAGGACTGCACCATTCCTTGTTTGGGGTGCAGCATTCTCCATACAGAGTGATCTATTGCTTGCTGTTGCACTGAAGTAAAGGTGTAGTCCGTACAGAGAATGGGGCAGCGCGTTCGCAGAAAGGTGCAGTCCGTCCGCAACATTCTGCACTCAGTACAGAGAATGGTGCAGTCCTTTAGACAGCTTCCGGTGTGGTTTCCAGGCAGGGCAACACAACATTTAGGGCAAATGCTCATGTCCCTGAAATCAGCTGATAATCGGCAGTTTCAGAAACTGAAAGTTCTTTTGCGAATGTGCATGAGTAACATGGAGCCAGCGTGATGTCACAATATGTTATCAAAAGAACAGGGCAACAGTGCCGATCATTTTCTTTTTTTTTTCCATTGATGATCCTGCCGGATCGACCGAGGCACGTGGCAACTGTAAGGTGGTTGAGCCCACCAGTTGTTCTACTCACTGTGACGCAATATGGTTATGTTATGACCTTTAGGAGAAGCCAACTATCTAGGGCACACCAACACACCAGCAGTCTGAGTTGGCACATAGCTTCTGCAGCCCCCACCTCATCTACTGCA